>NW_010322923.1:0-4971 GCF_000700745.2 Antrostomus carolinensis | reverse complement strand
GGACTGGATGAGCTTTAAGGTCCCTCCCAACCCAAACCAGTCTGGGATTCTATGATTTGGGCTCTGACCCTTCTGCACCGACAAGGGACGGTGACACCGAAACTTCAGTCCTCAGCTCCAGCAACAGCAAAAACATCTCGTGTCAGACTCCCCTGGTACCCAGCGTGTCCGGACCTCGAGCACACCAGAGCCCAGCAGCTCTGGAGAAGATGCTCGAGGCACTTTGCACCTTCCCCACACTCTGTGGACACGAGTGAATCCGTATCCAACGGCCACAGCCCACACGAGACCACGGCCACGAGCTGGAGCTGCCAGGGAGTTTTTTTAGGCAGCGTTTCCACGGGAGCTTTTACCTCAGAATCCAGTTCCCGTCCTACAAAGAAAGGTCCCAGGGCTGGTTTAACCCTGAAGATGAGATCAGGGCTGACTAACAAAGCACCCAGGAGATGCTGGCAGCAGGGAGAACCCCGTTGCTTTACAACCTGCCAGTCCCTGAGGTACCAGAGAAAGGTTAAAAACCCCAAAGTAGCATTTAAGTTAAACACTAAGGAGAAAAAAAAACCCAAAGCAGTTCATTTCTCCTCAATCCTTCAAGCCAGGGCACAGCATCCCATTTTCAGCTCAAAGTTTGGCTCCTCTGCCAGCTAGCTTCATCCTCCAGATCCCAAAGGATCCTTTTTATCCCAAGGGATCCCTGATCTCCTTCTGACTGGAAGCACCGAGGGATAACCCAGCCGATCCCGGCGCCCAGCCCTCCCCAAAACAGCACCAACCTTTGCACTGCCAAGAGCCTCTGCTCCCCGGGGAGGGATCGCTGTTGAACCCTCACAGAGCCACATGGACCCCCCCCTCAAAAAAAAATCACCACCCAACACAGGGATGGGCATTTTCCCTCCACGTAGCAGCGGGGCTGACACTGAGACCCCCAATAACAGCTCCTACGAGCAGCTCAGAGCCTCAGGAAGGTGGGCAGGTTGCCAAAGCACTATCCCACCCCTGGGAGCAACCAGCGCCTGGTTTCAATGGTCTCTCAGCAATTTCCCTCTCTGATAACTTTTTAGACTTGAGATTTCAGGAAATATTGGGTCACATTTCATTTGTTCTAAAAAGAAAAACCAAAAAAAAAAAACCCAACCAACCCCAAATGGAAACCTGAACATCAGGCAAGAGACAGTTCATCTGTCTGTAGCCCAGTTATCCAAGGAGGTGACAGCGTTTAACCCTGTTCACCCGACACCCAAATAAAAGAGGGTAAAATAGAGGAGACCTGGGATGTTCTGGGGAGCAGAGTTGTGGGGAGATGGCCTGAAAACATCCCTCACCTTCCATCAGCCTCTGACAGGGACACACGCAAGACATGGAGTTCTGAGGGTGCCTGGCCACCCCAGGGAGCAGATTGGAGTGAGGAAGGGAGGGCACAATCCCATGGGAAACTGTGGTGGGATGGAGACCTGATCCCACCCAACCTGCACAGGGTGTCCTGGGGGTGTCTGATGAGGCTGCTCTGGTTCTTCCCCCACCCTGGGGCCGTGTCAACGTGGACAGACTGAGGTGTTCAGCCCATCTATGATGCTGCCCAGCAGACAGGACCCACACAGGCAAAGAAAGGGCAGCACAAAGGGCAGCGCAGCCGTTATCGGCACGATCTGAACGCCCTTTTTTTGGGGTTAAACGTCTAGAGAAGGACTCACAGCCCCACACGGGGAGCTCCCTCCCCCACCTCCACCTTGTTCCTACCCCCCCTCTGCGGTAACAGCTCTGTCTCTACCAGAGCTGATTCAAAACTGACTTATTTTCCTGTGAAGAATTCAAAGGAGAAAAAGTATTTCACGTTCACGAAGAGTTTCCGGGGCTTTTCGGTTACTTTTGGTATTTGACGAACATGAACTTTATCTTTTGGGGTTGTTTTTTTTTTAAGAGTCCGTTTAATTCAACTTATTTCACAGAAACCAGTTAGTTTCGAGAGCTCTGCTGTTTATTTCCTCTACTCATTGCAGATCCACAGCAGCTCAGTGACCTGAAGCAGCTCATTAGCAGGTTTTGACCCCTAACCCTAACGATGAGCTGATCTTCGTTAGGCTTCCCCTGACCTCCGGGCCAGGTAGACAGGCTGGGCAGTGCCTAATTCACTCCCCAGGTACCTGGGAATTCAAAACCTTCCCTGGCTGGATGAGCTCCTGTACGGCTGCTCTTCCCTTCTGATGTCCCTGCTGATGGCAGGGGGGTTGGGACTGGATGATCTTTAAGGTCCCTTCCAATCCAAACCAGTCTGGGATTCTATGATTCTCCCATCCTTTAACCACTCCCCTGCCCTCCAAACTCCACGAGCTGCTTAAACCTCAGACCCCCAGGACTTCCAGCACCGAAAGCTCACGTGCACCAAGGGGGATTTGGGCTGCAATGAGGCAAATGGGCTTTTTCTGGTTTCTTTCCAGGCTGCAGCAAGTCCATGGGAACAGGGGAACAGGAACCTGCTGCAGGGAGCAGGGGAAAGGGGAGAGCTCACCCATGGGAGTCCCCGAGGAAAAGCAAAGCCGCAGCTCTGCGGATGACATGGATCTCGGAGCTGAGCACTCCCATGGGTCCCTAAATTCTGCTGGTGGACGTGGTTCTGCTGAGTGAAGCAGAGAGAGGAGCTGCCCTGGCACAGCACGACGGGCCAACTCCAGAGAAGCTTTTTGTTACTTAACAGAGACATCCTGGCAGGGAAAAACCCGAGCAGCAAACTGCAGCGAGCGCCTCGAGAAGAGCCAAGAGTCTAAACCCGAGTGAGGATCCTCCAGGGATGGGAGGAAATCTTCATGGAAAGAAGGAGCACACAATAACTCTGAGGATGAACTTTGGCAGGACGGGGAGGATAGAAGGTGATTTATGGTTCAGTTGTGCGAGGTTCCCCGCGCGGCTCTGGCAACGCACCCGGTTCCTCAGGACAGCCGAGCTCCGCTCCCTCCCAGTGCACCTCAACTCCTGACCTTCACCCCCCCCGACACCCCCAGCTGCCTCTGGTCATGAGGTAATCACCAGAATTTCCTTTGGCTTTGCCACTTCTGAACCTCTATCAGATCTTAACTCTAATCCCCCTCTTCTCCCGAGTAAAGATGGACAAACCGAGGAGTTTTCACACCGCAAACACCAACCCCCTGGAGATAAGAACAAATCCCACCAAACCAGCTTTCACTTACAGCTGTACCGGCTGCCAGGCAGGTTTCTGTAGGTGACCAGAACAATCTAAATCCTCCCAGTGTCCCCAGGGTCCCCTCTGGAGATGGTCACTGGGGTTGTGACCCCCAGCACGGCAGCTCCGATCCATGCGACCTCGCTGCGGTGCGGCACACCAGCAGCTCCCAGCACCACGATCTAGGTGAGCCCCACACCACCTCCCCCTCTCCCCACGGACATTTCAGGGCTTCACGTCTGGAACTGAGCCCGGGTTTAATCTCAACACACACAAAGAGACAGACAATAGTGCTGGGCTTGGCCAGGGGCAGGGCTGGGATCACCTGTGGGAATCTTAAATATCACCTTGCTTCTCCAGTCTGGGTTTGGCTTCGTGCGTTCGGCGTCCGGGGGAGTGGGGCTAAAACAGCCATTTCAGGAGCCCCAAAGGAACAACCAACCACCCCGAGACCTTTCGGCACCAGGACTGTGCAGCCATCGCTGGAAATCCATTTTCCCTTCCTGAAATCTCACCTGAGCACCAGCAGCCACCCCAGAGCAGGAGGTGAGTGCACCAACACACTAATTTCTGGGTCAACTTCCAGGGCTCAGCCCAGGCACCGGTTTTTAAATGATCTGTTTATGACACCGTGGACATTAACACTTCTCAGATGGTTAAGGAAACACTTCTGAAGCTGTTCCTCAAGAACTGTGTCCTGAACCCTGTTCCTCAAGAACTGTGTCCTGAACCCTGTTCCTCAAGAACTGTGTTCTGAACCCTGTTCCTCAAGAACTGTGCTCTGAACCCTGTTCCTCAAGAACTGTGTTCTGAACCCTGTTCCTCAAGAACTGTGCTCTGAACCCTGTTCCTCAAGAACTGTGTCCTGAACCCTGTTCCTCAAGAACTGTGTCCTGAACCCTGTTCCTCAAGAACTGTGTCCTGAACCCTGTTCCTCAAGAACTGTGCTCTGAACCCTGTTCCTCAAGAACTGTGTTCTGAACCCTGTTCCTCAAGAACTGTGCTCTGAACCCTGTTCCTCAAGAACTGTGTCCTGAACCCTGTTCCTCAAGAACTGTGTCCTGAACCCTGTTCCTCAAGAACTGTGCTCTGAACCCTGTTCCTCAAGAACTGTGCTCTGAACCCTGTTCCTCAAGAACTGTGTCCTGAACCCTGTTCCTCAAGACAGTGGCACAGCCCCGGGAGAAACAACCGAGCACAGGACAGCTCATACCCAGAGCACCAGACCCAGCACCTCAAAAATGTTAACAACCCAAAACAGCTGGAAAAATGAAGATCAGACGTACCAGATATGTAAGATCGTCCATTACAGTCTTCTATGTCCATCGTTAAGGTACTTTGCTGGAAGGGAAAGCAGAGCTCAGTCAGAGTTCACCTCCAGAAGCTGCTCACACTCCTCCTCCAGTAAAACTGCCCAACTGCTCCTCCAGTTACTCACCTTGAGTTCTTCTAATGATGCTTTGCAGCCCTGGGCTTAACACCATCAAGCCCAACTTCACCATCAACCCCAACTTCACCACCAGCCTTCAACCCAGCCTTCAACATCAACCCCAACTCCCCCATCAACCTTGGCTTCACCATCAACCTCGGCTTCACCATCAACCTCGGCTTCACCATCATCAACCCCAACACCATCATCAGCCTCAACACCATCATCAACCCCAACTTTGCCATCATCAACCCCAACTTCACCATCAGCCTTCAACATCAGCCCCAACACCCCCATCAACCCCAACACCCCCATCAACCTTGGCTTCACCATCAACCTCGGCTTCACCATCAACCTCGGCTTCACC
>NW_010322922.1:0-5146 GCF_000700745.2 Antrostomus carolinensis | reverse complement strand
GGGGGCGGGAGGAGGCTGCTGGACGAGGATGAACGGAGCGGGTGAGAAGGGACACCAACATTGAATCCGGCTGGGAAAAGAGGTGTACTGGCCGCTTTAACTAAATCAGGGTAGCTTTTCTGTTTTCCTCCGTTGCCTTTCAGATGTTCTCAGTGGTAAAACGGGAAGTGAGGAAGCAGTTAACTGCACCCAACTAAGTTCAGAAAGATGAGTTCATCCGGAGACGGAATATGCAATATTTCCTTTTAGGGTTTCATTTATTGTTAGAGACTTAGCTGCTTTTTTTGTAAGACAGATACAGCAAGTTACAATCTCTCTAGCTAGTCAATCTGTAGTAACATTTTGGATCTGAAATCAGGGGAAATAAAGAAGTGGGAAAGAGGCTAAGGCAATGCTGGGATCCATGTGCTTGCCAGCTTTTGACGCTGAGCTCCCGAGCAGCTCTTGTGCTGGCAACTAGCACACAGTGAACCTGGGGCAGTACAGAGGAACAAATCATTTCATAAGAATCGTCAAAATGCAGGCGGCAGCAAGTGGGGGAAAGGCAAAACTAGGGTTTTTCCCTCTACACTCTGGGTTTATTGTGCAAGAAAGAAGAGATTTCACAGGAAAATGTGAAAACCTGAATGTAGTACTTTGGTGTACCATATTTAGTCCTTGTTCATAGATGTCTATTACTATTACACAGTGATAATCTCCAAAATATGCTTTTGTTTGTGTTCTTTCACAGAGGGAGGCTTTGTAAAGTGGTAACAATTTAGTGTGCCACAACTTCCCCTCAGACTTGCAAAGTTGCCATTGGTACTGCTGACAGATAAGTCACCAGTAATGACAAAAAGGTTTATTGTCAGGCAGCAAAACATCTCAAGGGTGGATCCCATCCAGATCTGTCAGGGGCTTCCTAGTTTTGGGGCTTGTTTTTTTTTTCTTTTTTAAAAAGGTGATACGAAATAGAATACACTTAGAAATAAGAGCAGGTATTACAAATAATAGGAATAGAATTCAAATTGTCTGAAATAAGAGAAGCAGTCCTACATAAACAAGTCAAAATGTCATAAAAATAAGGACAAGGAGATTTAGAATTACAGTCGAATAAAAAAAAATGCAAATTAATTATGAGCTCCTCTTTCTTAAAGAGATAAAAAGGTAAATAATCTGGCATGCATGAGCAGACAATAACAATCTAGAATAAAGGAGAAGCATAGAGGTGTATGTTTACGTATTTATACAGTTTTGTTGTTTTAGGCTTTTTTTTAATTCAACTTGGTATTGGTGAGGCCTCTGAGAATCTTGAGAACAGGAAGTCTGACAGATGCAGACAAACAGGCACATCTGCCTCTGTGCAGAAGCGCATAGAGAAGCAACAAGCCTGATAAGGGCTGAGGAAAATTATCTATGAAGAAAGATGGAATGAGTTAGGGTTGTTTATCTAGAAGAGAGAAAACTAAGGGCAAAGTGTTAAGCATTCCAAATACATATTTTTACCAAAGTATTATTTAGTGAGAATATTCTTCCAAATGTCAATGTTTTCTTTGTTTTGTGAGAGCACTTAATCATTACTTTCTATATAACATATTTTGGTTTATAAAGAGATTGATGAGTAGTTGGTTCTCCAAGTCCAACAAGGGGCACGAGAAAAATCAGTGTAACTCACTGTGCAAAAAACTTAAGGAACATCTGGAACTGCCTTACTCTTAAGGTAATGAATTCCTAAAGAGTTCATTCCTAATGAACAGGCTACCAAAAAAAAAAAAAAATCACACCCCTGCATAATCTCTTTCACTGAAAGTTTTGATGAAGTTGGATAAACACCTACGAGGGATGGTTGAGGTTTATTTCACCTGGCCTCAGTGTAAGTGGTTTGACTAGGGATCTGCTGAACTTTTCCCCAGCCCTACCTTTCAACAGAAGAGGAAGGAAGAGATCAATACAAAGGGTTCCATTACTTTTTAATGCTTCTTAGTTTTACGCATAGCCTGTTCCCTGCTGGATTTCTCTCCTCATTGGTGATGATCATGTTGTTGGTACTGATTAAGAGCACTCATCTTTAGAACATAAAGACTAGTAATCATAAACACTGCAGAAAATGACGTGCTATCTGTCCAGAGGCTGCAAAGGCAGGACAACCACAGGATATAGGGAAAGCACGAAAAACCCACACTTTCCCCAGTTTCCCACTCCATCTTTACCTTTTATCTTCCTTTGCTCTTGCAACAATAATATCCAACATTTCTCAGCAGATTTCCCCCTATATTTGAGATTCTTTCGCACCAGTTTTTCTTAGACAGGACTTGCATGCGTTTGCATGAATTATAGCTAAAATGACAGGAATATGGGGGAGAAGAAGTTTCCTACAAACAGGACCTCTTCTTGTCTAAAATCTGTATACAACCCATCTTCATAAAAGCAGCTGATCAAGACTTGAAGATGTAGGGCAGCATGTCTCAAGCGTTTCCAAACTAATAGTCTTATAAAAATAGCATGGCTCCAAAATCCCAAATAATATAGGCTATCACCATTTCTATTTTGTCTTGTACTGTGCTTAAGTTCTGAAAATGAATGCTAAATTGCTGCAATTGTTATTAACTTGAAAATTGTTTTTAAAAAGTTATATATGTCAAGCACTGTCAGGTTCTACACTTAGTCTTAATCTCTTACCAAGACTGGAACAGACCATGTAATTTCTAACTCTTATGTTAAAACTGTATGTAGAGTTAAAAGTATCCACTTGTTTTGGCTCTCTGGGGTCAAACTCAAGTCTCCTTGACACTAGCAAACCTGGTATGAACTTTAAAACTTAGTTATATAGTTCTTAAATTTTTTAAAATGTTTTCTTCTACTGCTCATTCTTTGACATATTCAAACAAATTACAATACCCAGTACTTACTTTTGCTCAGAGTAGGCAAAGCATCATCACTAGTAAATGTTTTCCTCTATAAATTGACAATGGTCTTGCTAATTATGGACACATAATTGAAGTTTACAGTTGCCACGAAATACTTATGGATCACCATTCATACCTGTATAAAAACTCATTATTTTTCATTTGAGAGAGGACTTCAGCACATCTCAAAATGTGTCTTTCTACAACAGCAGTCAATATGTTGAGTGGCAACTTTATTTCAAGGCGGTTGTTCTTTGTTTTGGATTGGGGTTCTTTTGTTTGTACTTGGGTGTTTTTTAATGCAGCAAGTCACCTGCTTGCATTAACTGGATGTTTATTTTCTACTGGATGGTACTGGATGCCAACTTGCAACCTTTATCTAAAATATATTGCATCTCCAGAGATGTTGGGCTGCTTGTAAAAATTAGATCAGAACCAATAAGCAGAGAAAAGTTTGTAAATTCACAGCAGCAAAAGAATAAAAAATAAAATAAATATCAACATGGAAGGTAAATATGCACTACAGCTAATTTTTCTTGAAAGAATAGTATGAGGTCAACCCCTGCAATTTTATAATCGCAAAGAACATAAAGAAGAAAATTCACCATAAATTTACCATGCAGCATTTGCACAGATAAGTGAAAGGAACTGCTAAAGAAAAGCTAAACACATACTCTCTGTCTAAGCCACAGAAAATTAACGCAAAATTTGAGTGTGTGCAAATTAAGCAAACAGTTATTTATACGTGTGCTTATGTTATATTCCGTTGGGTGGTCCAGCTTCCTTCTGCAAAACTATTCATGCTAACAAAGTTAAGCATGTGTACTCACAGGAAGGGAGGCTGAGGTCTCATAAATAAATCCTATTATGTAATATCTGATAAAGTTGTTTTTACATCAGTATCAAGCTTAGAAACAAGGAATGCACATTGCTGGGCCAGATCTGAGTTCACTGTCCTGTCACAACAACTCACTAGTACTAGATACTTGAGAGAAATTTTTATGTACACCGTAATGGGAGATATGGGATTATTTTTGCTCACAGTAGCCTTGTATCTCATTAAATCCTTCACTCCAAAGCCTTTCCAAGTCAGCAAATTCCATAATCCACAGGGGGAGTGGGCTTTTGGGTTTTTGTTTTGTTTTGTTTTGTTTGTTTTTTTATTTAAGTAACTAAAAGAAACCAGAAGCTTCCTTTCAGCAATTCTAAATTTGCCACTTTCTCATCTCTAAGAGGATGTCCTCTTGCTTTTTGGTTATCAGACTGAGTGTGTAGATATTCCAAAATTAAAGTATCTGTTCCAGTTGCCCTGGACTATCGCAACACATTAGCTTGTCTACTTTCTCAGATTTTTTTTTTTTTTTGTTCTTTTGAATCATTCTTCATACAAGTGTTTTCTCTGTTCCCCATTCTTTTAATTTTCTGTTTTTCATTCTTTCTGAATTTGCAACATTTATTCTGGAACAGAGCTTTCAGTGACGTACACCGCTTCAAAATAAGCTGTAGTACTTGCATCATGACATTATGGTTTTTTTTATATTACTTCTGGCTTGTTAAATTTGTCTAGGCTGCAAATTGAGCTGTCTAGTTATTGTTCAGGTCCCTTTTCTGCACAAATATAATTGAACTAATCTGTGTATTAATCAAAAGGCTTTTGCAAGGCACGTTACATTTGTCAACATGAAACTTCGTTTGAAACATGCTTATCTGCCTCTGAAGCCGTCTCATTCTGAGTAACTAGTAGATTCAGGAAGCAGGTGAAGCTTCAGTATAGGCTGAAGTGTAACTTGCAAGCTTAACCAAAAACTTCTAGGCTGAAGTTCAGTTTAAGAGCAATGACAAAGTAACGGTTCAGGGTCTGATGTTGCCTGGCTCTGGTTCTCGTTTCACTGGGTGCCTTGCCACCTCTCTGGCGCAGCAACAGCAGCAGTGAGGCGGTGCTGCCGGGCCTGCCTGGCTCGGAGGTGCTACCTCACTCCCTTCCCGCCCCCACAACACCGGCTGCTGAGCCGTGCCGTCCCGTCCCGTCCTCATCTCTTTCTCGATCTGTTACCATAACCTTCCAGAACCACTTAGTTCTGGCGGTTTTCCCCTCTTCTCAGACGTGAAGGGCTGTGTTAGAAGCCTCTGGAAGTCTGAATCGTCGCTGTAAAGAGCCCGAGGGGAAGGACTGGCTCGGGCCCCGACTCGCTCCCGCCTCACGCACAGCGCGGCTGGAGCGGGGGGACGCACCAGTTTACATCCTCTCCTGCCTCACAGCG
>NW_010322921.1:3099-3379 GCF_000700745.2 Antrostomus carolinensis | reverse complement strand
CCAGTTCCAACCCCCCTGCCATCAGTAGGGAATCAACTTTCCAGTTTTAGGTGGAATCCTTCAGAAGTGGTTGATGTTATTGGACCTCCTTAACATTTCAGTGCTGGAGAAACCCCAGTCTGAGCTTTTCCTTATATTCCACCCTCCCTGTAGCAAACTTCTGGGGCCACCAACAGCAGAAGGACATGGAGCTACTGGAACCAGTGCAGAGGAGGCCACCAGGATGATGCGAGAGCTGGAGCAGCTCTGCTGTGAGGACAGGCTGAGAGAGTTGGGGCTG
>NW_010322921.1:0-2752 GCF_000700745.2 Antrostomus carolinensis | reverse complement strand
GGGATTCTGTGATGATTCTGTGATTCTCTTTTGGAAATCTTCTGTTTTCAGAAATCTTTTCAAGCTACAAAGAAAGATGGAGAGAGACTTTTAACCATGGCCTGGAGTGACAGGACCAGAAGAAATGGTTTTAAACTGAATGCCGATAAATTTAGATTGGACATAAGGAAGAAATATTTTATGGTGAAGGTGATGAGACACTGGCCCAGGTTGCCCAGAGAAGCTGTGGATGACCTGGCCCTGGAAACATTCAAAAGATCAGGTTGGATGGGGCTTTGTGCAAGATTATCTGGTGGAAGATGTCTCTGACCATGGCAGGGGGTTTGGATTAGATGATTTTTGAGGGTGCTTTTCAACCCAAACCATGCTCTGAATCTTTGAAACAACCCAACAGAGGCAGAAGCCATGTAGTGATGGGTTTTTTGTTATCACTCCTGGACTGGTAACACAGGATGGCACGTTGTGGTCCTACCATTTCCTCTGCTCCTGGCATTCGTTGGTGCCCAGCGAGAAGAGATCAGCACCTGCCCCTCCTCTTCCCCTTGGGAGGAAGTTCTAGACCCCCATGAGATCTCCTCTCAGTCTCCTCTTCTCCAGGCTGAACAAACCAAGTGACTTCAGCCTCTCCTTGTACAGCTTCTCCTCTAAACCCTTCCCCAATGTTGTGGCCCACGCTGCGCAGCACCACCTACCCCTGAAAGGAGATCACAGCCAGCCCAGCTATTGCTTTGGGACCTCAACTCATGACCAGACAGACCAATGGAAGTAGAATCCAGCAACTCATTGATTCACAGGGAAGGGATTTCCAGAAGCCACCTCCTCCACTTCATTCCCCACCGCAAAGTCAACCTTCCCCAACCCACTACTGACAGATGTTCAACTACTCTACTTCTCAAACTCTTCAGACAAGATGCTTCGTAGGCAAATGAGGGAGTTGAGCCAAGATCAAGGGTTTAAGTTTGTCGAAGAGTTTTGTCAGCAGTCAGGACAACCTAGAGAAGAAAATATGTCTGCTCCAACCCTGGAGCAGAAATGTGGTCCGTGTGGTCCTGGTAAGACTTTTTTGTAGTCCGTGCTGGAAATATTGTAGCTGAGCTGGGAATTGTGTATTGTGGTGACCCAAATAGATGGAGACTTTTATGTTCTGGAGAAGACAAAGTGAAAATTGGAGTTTTCTAATTTGTCCTGTTCTTGTGGCCTTTGCACGTCTGGATTTATCTCCCAGTCTGCCAATTTTTTTTGGTAGTGAAATTATCTTAAGAACAAGGTTTTGGTTTTGAATTTATCTGTTGACCAAAAAACTCCACTAAACCAACAACTTCTTCCTATATATGTTGGTTTTCCTGGTTTGCTTCTTGATTTGGAAGCATCAACTAAAAATGAACATCTCTTGTTGATATTGTGCCAGGAATTATCGTGTGTGTGCCAGACAAACTTGCGTGCGCTTTATTTTGGAGACAATTCCAAAATAGGTGCTGGAAGGGAACTTGGTTGATGACACATCCATGGATTGCAGGAAAATATATCAGAGATGTTTGTTTTGATGTTATTTTTTTAAAAATAAAATTCTCAAATACAATTGTGCATCTTAAGAGGAGTTAAATCTTTTGCCACGAATATTTGTAACTGGAAAAAAAACCCACCAGTTCTTTTATGACCATTTTATGGACCTACCATCTATTTATTTGTCAGGGGGTCTTCAAATTTATCTTTAAATTTGTCTTAATTTAATTTAATTTGTCTAAATTGAATCTTAATTTGAAGATTAAACAAATTTAATCGTCATTTGTTCATTTGCTTGATTTTATTTTTTTGAATATGAAGGTTGGAAGTTAATAACAAAAACGTTCTCTCCCGGGAAGCGCGATCTCATTTCATTCCTCTCTCTCTGATTTTCCCAAATAAGATAAATCCAGGGAAAATAACCTTGAAATAAAGTTGTTTTGTTATTTTCCTTCAAACCAGCTGGTTGTTGGAGATACAGGTGAGGTCACCGTTGGCTTTCCAAAGCATTGTGAAATTCTGGGATGTTGAGTGCAGCTTTATTTGCACTTCAGGCTCATTTTGGGTTGACCTTTTTAAGTGGATCTGTGTCTTGTCCAGGACGTGATTTTGGTGATGCAGATTAAAAGTGTAATTACAATTATTTTTCTTCAGCATTTTTTAGTGCCAACACTCAGATTTGGGTCTGATCCAGCTTGATCTGAAGTGTAATCTGCAGGATTCTGAGTTAGTCTGAGGTTAACTGATCCAAATTGGGCTAGTTAAGCAGTGTTTTTGTCTTTATTGGAAACGATAATTAACAATAATCAATGGCAATTGAGTTAGAAAGGCAAATTACAAGGAACATAGGTGCTTAAGTGAATGTTTTACTGCCTGATTACACTCAAAATATATATATACTGCCTGATTGCACTCACAATCCTCAGTCTTTAATAGGTAATAATAACAAATCTGTGTTTAATTACACACGTGGATAAAACTGCCGAGGCTGCGAGCAGTGGCGAGGACAGAAAAATAAATGGAAGTTGGAAATAAAAGCAGGAAGTGGAAGTTGAGATTCAACCTGGCTCAGCCCGAGTGATGTTTCTTTGAAAAATAACTTGCCTTTGAGTGCCTGGCAGCCTCCACAAAAATAAAGCTCCCTGTCGAGAAGTGATTCAAAACAAAGAGTCCTCATGGGAACAGAGCACTTGAAAGGTACCGACAGTGGGAATTAGTTACAGGCTTGGGGAGGAGTGGGGGAAGAGCT
>NW_010322920.1:0-527 GCF_000700745.2 Antrostomus carolinensis | reverse complement strand
GCAAGGTCCTGCACCTGGGTCAGGCCAACCCACGGTATCAACACAAGCTGGAGGATGAAGGGATTTGGCGCAGACCTGTGAAGGAGTTTGGGATACTGGTACTGGTGGATGGAAATCTGGACATGAGGCAGCAATGTGCTCTCGCAGAACAGAAGGCCAACTGGCTGAGAGAGTTGGGGTTGTTCAACCTGGAGAAGAGAAGGCTCTGGGGAGACATAATTTAATCCTTTCAATGCTTAAAGGGGAGCTATAAGAATGGTAGCAATGGGGGCAAACTCTTAATAGGCCCTGTAGGGATAGCACAAAGGGTAATGGTTTAAAGTTAAAAGAGGGGAGATTTAGACTAGATCTAAGGAGGAAATTTTTTATAATGCAGGTGGTGAAACCCTGGCACAGGTTTCCCAGAGAGGTGGTAAAAGCCCCATACCTGGAAACATGCAAAGTCAGATTGGACGGGGCTCTGAGCAACTTGGTCTTGTTGAAATGTCCCTGTCAATGCAGGGAGGTTGGACTAGATGACCTTGAAA
>NW_010322919.1:2714-16718 GCF_000700745.2 Antrostomus carolinensis | reverse complement strand
TATATATATATATATGTATGTATATATATAAGGTTATCGTGCATTTGCAGGAGCGGGAAGGGAGGTGTTGCTGAGCAGTTGTGTGTGGGTTTTTGCTGCAGGAATTTATCAGGGAAGATGCTGTGCAATCCTTCCTCGCCTTCTCCAATGTTATCTTCCCGAGTGTTTGTGGCCGAGGAGGCAGCAGCGTGGCATCTGAAGCAAGAAAATGTATTTACATAACAATTATTTGACATTAAAGCTCACGGTGTCTACATTAACATTTAAGGGAAGTTAAACCTGCCCTTTATGCCAAACACTTGTGTAATTGTTTTGTGCAGGCATCTCACGATATAGTGGAAGGTTTTTCTTTGGGGTTGCTTGTTTGTCAATAACCTGCTTCAGAAGATTTACATAAATTAGGCTCGGGCACCGCAAACGCTTGTTTTCTGACCATGAGAGTGGATTTCATATTACAGCCTTGCCTGATATTCCAAGATTGGATTACAGGTTTTAAAAATGTTCCTAAGAAGTGGGAGCTGTGTTGGAAAAGGTGTGGGTGGATTTGGGATATGAAAATGGCTTGTAAATCTGGGATGGGGCGTGCAGCTCTGGGTGGTGGAGCGGGGTAGAGGTGCTCTCCAGTGCTCTCCCTTCCTTCTCAACAAGGATATCCGAGCAGCTTTATTTCATGCTTCTTTTCAGCAGCTGTATTCTGTTGTCTTCATAATGCTAATTTCAGACTGAAGGGATGGAGCAAGTATTATTTTGGCCCTCTGTGCTCCGGTGAATTTCGCCGTTGAGTGAATAATCTCCTTGCCAATGCATTTTGATTTACTGGTATTATGTCCTGTCAATAAATGGGACTTGTGCTGTATTTGTTGCCGTCAAAGTGCTTTCGGTTGTTGCCAAAAGCTACCTGGAGTTAATTATCTGAATTGGACTTTTTTTAACGTCAACATTTTTAAAAGCTAAGGAGCTCTGGAGTTTATATAATAACAATCTGGTTCTTGGCAAGGTTTCTTTTTATTTTTTTTCCTATTTTTTATTTTTTTTTTTTTTGGTAATGCAGTCTGTCAGGGCACTGAGTTTTAATTGTTTCTGATATTTCCACCACCACTCTATGGAGTTTTCAGCCTAAAAGCTGCCGTTGTCACTCTGCAGCCTCTTTGAAAGAGTTAAGAGGGCATTGAATTAAGAAAGCTCAGCTGCTTGTATACAAATATACAGCAATTACAAGGCAACAAAGTTATTGCACAGAATCCTACCGTAACCATGGCAACATGTTCACTCAATTACATTTGGAAATGTAAAATGCCACCCAGTTAGTAAGTTTTAGCGACTGCAGATTTTCTGTACGAAGTGAAATGTGCAAGAAGACTCAGCTTTCCAGGATTATATCCTTCATATTTGTGTGGCGTGTTTCAGCACGCGCAGCTGACAGATTTCCATCGCTGATACGAAGCTGTTGCCCTTGGTTGTCTGAACTTAGGGGAGAAGAAAAAAAAAAATACCCCAAACCATCCCAAAAATCTTGAAATCTTTAAATATGTCGTCCTATAATTTCTTTGATTTCACTTCAGGACTTGGCTTTAGGAAATGGACAGATTAGGGGAAAAAAAAAAAAAGCATGAAATGCATTTTGAAGATTACCTCAGAATACCAGAGAAATTTGTCATTTACTTAATGGGATGGAGGCATGAAAGAGCAGCGTACGTATGGCGTGAGAGCTTTTATTCCTTTGGGAGGAAGTGTTTGTTGAGCAGTCTGTGTTTCGTGTAGCGTAGTCTCTGACAGACTGTCCTAAAGCAGAAGAAAACTGGTACGTGTGAGCTACCAAACGTGTGGTCAGCACTGAAAAACAGGAGTGAAGAAGTTCTGGAGAAGCCCAGGGAGCATCTGTCAGCCCCAGGTTCAGGACACCGAGAGGTCCTGCTGTGTGATGCAGATGAACTCTTTGGTGGCAGTTAGTTTGCCTTTTGTTGGTGATTTATTAGCAAAAAAGAATAAACCAGAAAAAGCAGTTTTTTGCCTATGTTTAATCTTTGTATCGATCGAGATGCAACTTTCTGTTTTGCTGTGCTCACGTTGCACAGGCACCATCCCGTTAATGCAGAGAAGGGAAAAACAGCAATGCACTTAAAAATGGGGGGTTTTTGTTGCTGTTGTGGGTTTTTTTTCTTTAACTAGCAGTAGTGTGTTTACAGAGACCTGGAGATTGATTAGAGCCACGAAGATGATGAAGGGAGTGGAGCATCTCCCTGCTGAGGAAAGGCTGAGGGAGCTGGGGCTCTTTAGCTTGGAGAAGAGGAGACTGAGGGGTGACCTCATTAATGCTTATAAATATGTTAAGGGCAAATGTCATGAGGATGGAGCCAGGCTCTTCTCAGTGATGCCCAGTGGTAGGACAAGGGGCAGTGGGTGTGAGCTGGAACACAGGAGGTTCTGCTTAAACTTGAGAAGAAACTTCTTTACAGTGAGGGTGCCAGAGCCCTGGGACAGGCTGCCCAGGGAGGGTGTGGAGTCTCCTTCTCTGGAGACATTCAAGCCCCGCCTGGACACCTTCCTGTGTGATCTCATTTAGGTTCCTGCTTTGGCAGGGGCATTGGACTGGATGATCTTTTGTGGTCCCATCCAATCCCCAATATTCTGTGATTCTGTGATGGATGAACTTCAGAAGTTACCCAGTAACAGGAGCTGATAAGAGATATTTAGGTGGATTGCAGAGAGTTGCCTTGAAGAAATGCATTTTGCCCAGATCTTCAAGGGCTTGAACTCCAAGCTGCCTCCCAAACCCTTGGAGTATCTGGATTGGGAAAGGTTGGCAGGTCCCATGGAGCTGTGTTAGATTACAGATGGTTTTGGAAAGAAGCTGTGTCCAACCTGTCAGGTCTTTCTGCTTTCACCATGAGCAGGTCGCTTGCCTGCCATGTGGCTCACACATCCCTCAAAAGCAGCAGCTTGAGGAAGTGTGACTTCTTGCTCCCCTGTTTTTTTCTTGGAACTGGCTGTTTATGCACTGCTGAAAAGATGAACCTGATCTCAGTTTTCAACCCTAAATCACATATTGAACTGCAAGGGTGAGGAGTAGGACTTGTTACAAATAAAGGTTAAAATTGAGCAGGAGTCCGTGGTTGAAGATTATATTGCTCTCTTCATCTCTCTTTGAAATGGCTTTGTGCTTCCTGGGGAAGAGACTTTGTTTTTTTTAAAGCCGTCTTAGGATGTATCTGTGATTCAGAAACTTGGTGCAATGCCTGAAACTTGCCCTCTAGGATCATTTGTAGGTTACAACTCTGAGGAAGCTACAGACTTTCTATACATGAACGTGCCCAAACACATTTAAACCAAGTGTTGAGACACAAACTTGCCATCAGATACGTAGTATGTGATAGGATCACATATTCTGGGCCAAATTTCTTTCATCTTCCAGAGCTGAGAATAGGCAAGAACTTTTACAATGGTTTGCTCACAAACGTGCTTATCAAATAACTTGTGCTAAAAGGAGTTAGGATGTAGAGTGACTCTTCAAACTGGCTGTGCAGCCTTACCTTGAGGAGGGTGAACTGACTAATGTGGGGTGTTTATGTTCTTGGCCAGCTGAATATTGGGCTGAAAGACTAATATCTTCATTTTTGGCACTTTTGATTGCACGAAGCGTTCCTCTAACGCTTGCACACCATGCCCTACCTTTGTCAGGTCCCAGTAACTAGTCATCCTCGTGTTTTCACAAGGGTAGCATGTGTACCTCTGGGTGAAGTGGTCTAAGTGTGTGCTGACATGATGCTCCCTTCAGGGTTTGAAAACTTACATGCTCACTGCCCAACTTAATCTTGGGGTTAAAACATTTCTTTGGTGTCTTCTTCCAGTTAAAGTAGTGATTGTGTTACGTGCCTTGGCGTTGTATGTACTGGAAATAAATACTCCTTGGTATTTTGTGTGTGCCTGTGTGTGTGTGTGTGTATATATATATATATATATAATATGAGTGTGTGTGTGTATATGTAGAATATAAAACCCCAAACCCTTGAGACCATATTTTTACTTGTCTTGCATCTCTGGTTGAATAGACGTGGTAATATTACCAGAACAGTTTATTTGGTGACTAGTATCTGTCGCTGACCTGCTCCAAACAGCAAAACTTGTCACAAACCACAAAGAAATATTAATGGCACATGTTATTTGGACACTGATAATGATGTTCATGAAGTATTTGCCAAGTATTCTTGACTCTTCTTGCTGGGTTCTTTGGTAGTGTCATCTTCTACTTCATTGTTCCTCCAGTTTACCTGTAGCTTCTTTCCAGTTATCCCATTGCTTTTCTGTTTTCTTGTTCAATCCTACTACCTCGTCTACAAGGCCAGCCATTGAGTTTAAATTTTAGCAAGCTCCTGCTGGAAACCTTTGAGTTTGTCCTTTTGGAAAAGCATGTTTTACAGGGCAGGGAAGCTGACAGGATGGGTCTTGTCACTGAATTCAAAGTGACTTTTCAGTTTTGAGTCCAGTTCTTTAATGGCTAGCTTCTGTTTTCCATTTACCTTTGCTTCCAGGTTCCCCAAGTCCAAGCATACCATGAAAACAACCTGGTTCTCCTCAGTTTGCTTGTTGATCTCGGAGGTTGGGGAGTAGGGAACCATGAAAAATACGTGATTTTGCCTCAAATTGTTTATTCTGAGAAACAGCAGAAATACTAAAGCTGGCTGCTTTAATAATTAGAAATGTGATGATATTGTTACCTGGTAAAAGGGATAAGTAGTCTTGTAAAAAATTAAAGTAAAAGCTGGGTGTGGAGGGGGAGGAAATGCATCTTAGCATTTCGATTCGATTTTGATTGTCTCTTGTGGACGTCTGTTGTCTCTGTCTTCGAGTCCTCGGATGAGGGAACTCCTCAGACCGCTCTAGTAATTAATGCCACTTGCATTTTGATGATGTTATGCAGAAAAAAAAAACCCCTGAAGTGATCCAGATTTACTTTATCCTGCAGCGGACCATGTTGATAAGGCAATATATATATATAACAGATGATTCATGAAGTGATGCTTGTCATTGCCAGGACTGCTTGAATAGCGAGCAGATTTTGGGCAATGCTTCTTCACCGGAAAGACTCGGGCATTTAAACTGAGAGGAGGAGGAGGAGACAAATATGCACTGTATTTCTGGCTATCTTAAAGGAGCTGCCTTCTAAAATTTAGAAGAAGTTGTAAGGAGTGGTTAAAAGAAGGGAGTAGAAAAGCAAGAAAGCACACAGAGGTTGCATAATGATGTTGAAAAAGGGAACAATTAGGAAAAGACTATAAAATCTCTTGGAAAGCTTCTGTGGTTTTCCCTTTGCAAGGAATTACAGCTTGGCCTTCCTCTATAAAAATTCAGTTTTTTGGGGTTTTTTTTTGTTTTCATGGCATTCATTACTAGACACATCTTGATCAACTTCGTTTTTTGTTCTTTCATGTTTTCCTATTGGATCTTACCTCAGAAGAGTTTGATTCCAATCTGCTTCCAAGTGCCATCTCCTAGCGCAGGCAGAGGAACGTGTGTTGACTTGTGGTTGTGGGCGCACTTAGCCGTCTGCCCCTCATCAAATGATGGAACCTTTGTTCCTCATACAAGAAGTATTTTAAAAACCAAAAAGTTGCAGTTTGAAAATTGGATCTTAGATCTTAGGATAATAAGAAACCTCTTTCTAGTTTGATCAAGATTAGAGTCTGTTCTTTTTTTTAAAATTTTTTTTCTTTTATTACCCTAAGAAACCTCCGAAACAGCCATTTTCGGACCAGAAAAGGACCCAGAATCCATGGGATATGGTAGAGCATTGTGGTGGCAGCATGTTCCCCGTGAGGTACTGATATCTAGGAAAGCATTTGGTAACTTTTTCAGCTCTCTGTGTTGCAGATGTGACTTGCTGAGATGACAAATCCAAGACCCTGCTGCCTTGGGTACAATCTGGCTGTCACGTCTGGGTTTGTTGCTGTGTTCACTCTCTTTGTTTTCTTTCAAGTTTGATCTCCTCTAGACCTTTCCTGGATTATGTGCATCTGTACATTTTATAACAAGCCCAGTAAGCTGTTGGATTAAGAATTGTAAGGCTTTTGTTTTTTGCAATCATAAGATAATACGTGGAAGATGAACAGCTGGGGTTGGGCGCCAGCAGCAGGGCGATGTATTGTTTGAAATCCTCTTTTTAAGCGCGAGACTCTTGCGTTCTGGGGAACGCTGACATCCAGTTGAACTTAATTTCTCTTCTATGAGTAGTGAAGAATTTTGCTATTTCACACTTAGGAAATAATTCACTTTATTATTAATTTTTCTGAAGAACTGGCGCTTTAATGAGGTGCCTGTCACTAAGATTTAATTACTGTTGGATTCTGTGAACATTAGTATACTGCGACTCGTTCTGCGTAAAATCAGATTTCATTTGTCAAGCGCACACAATAGCATTAGTTTGCTGATATAATTTGCGTTATCTTAAATTTGAGAAATGGCAGTTATTCATAACCAGCCTGTCACTAGGACTGGTGTAAGATCTTGCAGGGTGTTGTACTCGCCTGACCTGGTGTTGCTTTGTCCTCTCTGCGACTGTGCACGAGGACAATCTGCTGGTGAGAAGGTGCAGCATCACAGCTGCATCCACACTAATGTCTTGGAGTGTTTCATGTTGAATAAGCAGTTATTCAGATTTGTTCTTTAGGATTAAAGGTAGATGAGCACGTTACTCTGTTCCCCTTTCCCCCAGTGTTTTCCAAGTTGTCTTCCCATTAGAGTTTTTGTTGTACTTCAGTAAACACCTGTAGCTTTCACAAAGCTATCTCGAGTCAGTGAACTTGCTTTTACTGTGTTCCATTTTCCTAACGTGCTAATAGGAAAAGCTGATGTTATGTTTGCTCGGTAGGAAAATGTTCAAGTTCCTTCTGGTGTTGTTTGACAAAACTTTGTCTCGTGTGCATCGTGCCAAGAAAAGGATCAAAAATGTAAGCCTGAAACAATGAATTAATTTTGTTGTATGCTGTTCCCAACAAGTATTCAGCAAGGGAGTGTTGTTCAGAGTCTGAGGAAAGTTGCATTTTTCCCCATGGGAGCTGCAGTTATCTAGTTTTTGTTAGTGTTTGTTCTGGATTCTGTTAAAATCCCAAATGCAGGTGGTTCTTGTGGTGAGCTAAAAACTGTCCTGCCTTCTTGCTGTGGGTTCCTATAAAATCTAGAGCTGTAAGATTGGCTCTTCTGCTCAAATAATGTGCATGAAAGTGTTAAATTAAATGGAGAGAAGTTGTATAATTAACTCTTTAGATTGGCTCTTCTGCTCAAATAATGTGCATGGAAGTGTTAATTATACAACTTCTCTCCATTTAATTTAACTCTTCTAAAACGCTGAGGATTCTGAAAAATAGAATAGTCTGTGAGTTTTAACCTTGAGGGCTTGGTAGCTCGGGGAAGGGTGCAAGTGTGGTGGCAAGAAGGGGAAAGTCTCCACTCTGGAAGAGCAGAAGGACAAGTATTTGTGAATATTGGCTAATTTGGAAGGAGGTGGCATGAAATGGAAGATGAGCTATTGGCTTTGCATGCAGCAGCTCAAACTGCAAACAAGTAAGGATGTAAAGGTTATTTAATTCTCAGGGACCAGTGGGAAGGGAAGACGTGTGGTACAGACAGTCAGGCAAGAGGGGTCCAAGGAGAACTGGTCGGTAAAACAGCTTTCCTTGCAGGCTGGGTTATATTTTAGAGCACTGCATAAATGGAATTTGTTTATTCAAACCAAAAAGGAGTTATCTCTTCAGCTAGCATAGACTTGAACAACAACAAAAAGGTTGCTGTACTCAGTGCTTTGCCTGAGTTTGGAGGAGACTTCTCCAAGTCATGGTATGAACAAGGTGGCAGGACTCTGAAACAGAGGTTGGCCTCTTGCAGCGCAGCAGGATGGAAGCCTGGCTTGTTTCTTTAGACCATTTGGGGAAAAAGGGAGCACAGGCATCTTCCTGGAGTATCTCAGAAGATACCAGGTCCTGTTTCTTGTAGAGGTCTTGTTGGAGGGATGAATGATGGCACCTTTCATAAAACTGGAGAGGGGAAGAAAGCGGTAAGGTGCAGTTTCCTGCTGCCTTGTGCCACCTTCCCGAGGAGATGATGCATTTTCTGAGCGTGGTTTGTGCTGCTGTAGCATCTTCAGGGGCAGTGAGAGAAATGACTCCCTGTGATGCTAGCAGGATCTGTGTTGGGTTGATGCTAATCACAGCCCTTTCTTGCTCCATGTGTGAAGCAGAAAGCCTGGTCTGTTGCTGTTGTTTTCCTGCTGTTAGCCAGCAAAACAACCCCTGGGTTTCTGTAAACCCCACCTCTGCTGTAGGTGGTGATTAGTGTCACCAATTCACTCAAGTTCTCCAAGTTTAGTTCTGCTACTGCTTGTTCTTAGGCAGTGGCAGTGTGATGGAGCAAGGCCCAGATGTGTTTGGTAGAACTTCATGTCTTGTCTTCATTCAGTGATGAAGAGGAAGGGAATGATGAAGAGGCCACACACAGTCAGGTATGTTTGAATCTAGTGTTGGATATCCTGCTGAGTAACTGATCCTTCCAGTGGACTGGAACAGAAATTGGCTGCCATGATCTGCATTTGCATTTCAGTTTTTCCTCACCTACTTGATGTAAATGAGCCTCCTAAAATAAATAATTCCATTGTACACTTCTACCCAAGACTGATGTTCTGTTTGAATCTAATGGCAATGCATTGATTGGGAGAAAATTTTATTTACTTATTTATTTCCCCCAACTCTTAACCTGCTGTCAGAGCTTGGTAGAAGCTGAAGGATGTATTTGAATGAACACTGCTTTTCGCAGGATTTTTTAGCCTGGAAACATAATCAAAGGAGGAAGGAGAGAACTATAAGTTCTCTTATAGCAGGGAATTTATTCTGAGTACACGTGGTAGGTACTGAATACTTGGTTGTGGGCTGTACTCACCTGTCTTTTTTTCATCCCTGTACAGAAGTCAGTGCTGTGCCCTGCATTGAAGATGGGCTGCTGCCTCATCTGCTCCTCATGTCTTGAACGGAGCGTTTGATGATGGGCTTAATCATAATTGTGAATGAAGTCTTAGCATTAAAAAAAAATTAAAAAAATTAAAAATTCTTGCTTGAGGCTCTGCAAAAACTATGAAGCAGTGCAAGGGAACTTGTGACAGGGAAGGATAATCCGAGTTTTTACGTTATGAATTCTCAAACTTGGTGTAATGCAGAAGAGCGAGGTACTTCTGGGTCAGTAGATTACATATTGATGTGATTTCAGGGCAAAATGTAGTTGTTATGGGCTGTAGTACACCTTGAAGAAGATGGAAGTTGAAATCTTGCTCGTGAACACATACTGTGAATCATTGAAAACAGAAAATACTTTTACTATGCAATTTTATGAGCAATCCATGCTGGTTTTGAGTGGATTTACACAGATTACATAGTCTTGTTTGGCTCTGTGGCTGTTTGTGGGGATCTTTTGTTCATGTTTCCTGTACTAGGTTATGCTTTGTGAACAGAAATAGATGGTGGTGGAACCTGATGAATCTGATTCTTGGGTCTGGTGCGTGGCACTGCAAGTGTGACGCTCCATCTGTGGTGGGATCGAGTCCTTCTCAGTGCAGAAAGCTTGCACACGTGTGTGGAAAAAACAAAGCAGGATCTATTCTTGTGATGGAGAGGTGAATGGTGTGAATCCCTTTGGACAATATTGGGTTGATGTTTGTGAATTGGCTGATAATCTGGGGGTGGTGGTGTGGGATTGTTGCAGGGGTCAGTGATGGTCCTGGATGGCCAACGTACAGCTAGTACCAATTTTCTATGACCATCAGGCTTAAGTGTCTTACATCAATTATTGACAGTATCAGAAATCTCAGCTGAGTTCAGTTTGGCACTGAAAATGTGCTGCTTTGGTCTTTGCTGTAAAAATGCTGGTCTAAAAATAAACTGACATACTTGGATGTTGAAAGCAGAGTGGGGGGGGGGGCAAATGAAGAACTTGTGCACAGAACATAAGGCACAGAACTGGACTGATCGGCGAGATGGTATCACAAGAGTCATGCTGACCATGGTGGGAGTGGGGTCAAGGCAAGAAAGTTTTGCACAAGGTAATAATTCCATTGTAAGAGGAGAAGGAAGTAAGAAAACTGAGACTCTTAGATAGACATCAACCTCTTCTGTGATCCTATCGCCAGCTGGACCGCCGCACTTCAAAGGGTGTGTGCCATAAAAGCCCAAATAGCAGTTGGGTGAGGAATATTACACTCCAGATATGAAATCCTGTAGTGCAACAGCTAAAACCAGGCTGTCCTTATGCAGGTCCTGTTAGAAAAATGACATCCATGTTTAATGAGGTATTTACCTCATTTAAAATGTCAGGAAAGCCAAGTAACTTGAGACACGGCCGTCTAATACTTGAAATGAGAGCATCATCTTTGCGTGGGGCTTATCAGCCCTCCTCGTGAGGAGGATATCCAGTTATTGTATGCTTTCCATTCCTAGATCTTCCCAAGTGCCATTATGAATGACATTCCCCACATTCTTTCCTCTGCTGGAAGGAACTGATCAAGCTGGAAGCTGAGAGAGAGCCTGAGGAACTCGAGCCTGAGCTTTCTCTTCCCTCTTCTTCCGAGGATGTTCCCAGTGTGGTACCCCCCAGACCCAAGGAGTTTGGTGTACTTCCTGCCTTTTTCCCCTGGTAAAAAAAAACCATCAGTGTCTGTGTTCACTAGAGCAACTTTAAAGAGGAGCAAGTTAGGCTATATTTGAATTTAAAAAAAAAAAAAAAAAAAGAAAGAAAAAAAAGAAAGGCAGCATATTCTTGGCAATAATTTAGATTTCTGCTGTAAACTGTCTACATTCCCTGGGGGATGAGGTCTCCTTTTGTGAAAATCTGTTCCAGATTCAGTATGTTTGACAATTTCTCTGTACGACTACCTTCAGGTTTTTGTTTTGGTGGTGTAAATGAGCAGACTAATGCGTGTGCTTCTAAGTACTCAGATTGTTTTGGGTTTTTTATTAAAAAAAAAATAAAAATTAAAAATTAAAAAATCAAAATAACTTCTTAAGTATACTGGGGACTGATGAGGCTCGCATTCCTAGTATTGCAACACAAGGTGTTCTCTGTTCTAGACTGTAAATATTTATCTCTTGTCAAAGCAGAGCAGTTACTATTGGGAACTGATCTGGCATGCGAAAAGGTTTTCCTTCAGGAATTTGTTTCCTTTTATTTACAGTGTTATCATACATTTAAATTCCAGGGCCTCAGTGTATAGCTCTGAGGCTCCTTCTTAACGCTGGCAATGAAAATTGAAATTATCTCAGCCTCTGAATAAGGGATAACTGAATTCTGAGCATATGCTGTAACCAGCCAACACGGGTGGGTGTGTAGGAAAAGGTGCTCGTGCTTTCCTGCAGCTGCAGGAGGGCTGTGGAATGAGGAGGGCTGGGAGCTGGGCCACCAGCTGCTTTCTGGGCAGTGGAGATGATGAGCAGCCAGCGCAGTGCTTGGGCTGGCTGTGATGGCAAGAGCACCTCTTGAGCATAAGTGTTTTCACGGTCTGGTGCTTGGCAATTGCTTGTCTCTTCCTCTCATCTTTGTGTGGCTCCTCTCTCCTAGAGCAGGTCCTCGTCAGCCCCTTCCCAATCTCCATTTAGCTGCCCTGTCAGCAAACCTGCTTTCTCATAACCTTTTTCAGGAGCTGTGGTGCTGTGAGTTTTGCTGACCCATCTCTTATTCAATTGCCGTTATGTCTCTTCTCTCTGGCCACCAAGGAATGCCAGGAGCAGAGGACATGGCAGGAAGATGTGGCAGGGGAGGGTGAGGTTGGCCATGAGGAAAAGGTTCTTCAGGCACCCAGAGGGTGGTGGAGCACTGGAACAGGCTCCCCAGGGAGGTGCTGATGGCACCAAGCCTGACAAGATTGCAGCAGCATTTGGCCAAGGCCCTCAGGGACATGGTGTGAATGTTGGGCTTGTCCTGTGCAGGGACAGGAGTTGGACTCCATCATCCTTGTGGGTCCAACTCACAACATTCGATGATTCTGTGTTTACCAAAGGTATGGAGAGATCTAGAGATGGTTTCCTGCAAGCGGTGATACCTGAACCTCGCTGCTCGTCCTGCTTTTGGAGAGCTGTAGGTTGCTTTCATCTCTCTGCTGTGGTTTCTATTTCTGGGTAGATTGTTTCTGTTGTTTTGTACCATGTGTTGGAGGCTTATTCAGCCTGGAAAGCTGGTTTTTTTTTTTTTTTTAATTTTTCACATTTTCCTATCTTTGTCCATACTGATTTTTTGATACTGGCAGTTGCTGAAGTTCTCCGTGCTTGTAGGTGTGTGTCGGACTCACCTGTGTACTTCATCTCAGAAGAAAAGCCAAGGGCTGTCAAGCAGGTGTCTTAGTTGGAGTACTTTTTTTCCTCTTTAAGAAGAAGTCACCAAATGAAATAAGTTACCAAAGCTGAGCTCAGTCCCTCTCATAGCAGGGAAGAGCCGCTTTCACTCGGGCTTATAAAAAGTTGCCAAATTCATGTCTCAGGCTGTATCCACAACTGGCCTTTGAGCTTGTGTCTCTGATTCAGAGGTGGTAGGCAGATAAAATGAAGTGAAAATAATAATAATAATAATAATAATAAATCTTTCCTTGGCTCTGGTGTTTTCATATGTATATACTTATTTCTCCTATATTTCATATAAATATATATAGATTATGTATATTTCATATTTTCATATAAATATATATATCTCTGCTTGGTGTCTCTCCCTTTTAAACCTTCAAGGGCAACAGATGGATGTCCAAGTGTTGCCTTTTTGAAACAGCTCTGAACGTCTGAGTTTATCATCTGCTATCGAGTCACGTAAACTTCATTTCTTGCTCTGTAATATCTGTCTTCAGGGAGGCACGGTCAGTGCAGCTTTTATTTTCTTCTCTCTCTGAAATCTTGTGTGAAATTGGCTGTTTGTGGCTTCTGGGCAACAAGCTCTTTCCCGGTTTGGTGGAAGGGTTTCTAACTGGTAATTGATGTAGCTTTCTCAGAGTGGTTTACAGCTTTGTGTAGAGTCTTTTTTCTTTTAAATAATACTTCCAAATTAGAGTACTAAAAAGTAAACGTCCAACTATTTGTAAATAGTGATATTCAAAGTGGAGACTTTGTTTTTTCTTTAATAGAAACCTTTGTTCAGTATTTCCTTGAATGAGAAGTGGAGCTGTCTTGCTCAGAGGGAACTGTTCTGTAGAGCTCCGTGTTGGAGGTGTCTCTCTTGCTTTAATGCGATATATTTTATCAGAATTGAAGTTGGGTTTGATTGTTACTGACTTCTTGCACTCTTGATAGAAGAAAAGGCTGCCTGTTTGCATGTTTACTGGCTTCTCTGCATCTGGATATGTCAGCAGCCTCTGCTCCTTTTCACTTGATCTTATCTCCCCATTCCATTTCAGGAGAAAACAAATTCTTCCCATCTCCTTGCCCCCGCCCCAGCCTTGGAGTGTGCTCTGCATGCGGAGTGGTTTGAGGTAACAGAGAGGCCCGTTTGCTTTCCAGTGGCTGTGTACTGTTGCTAGAATTTAGAACTGATGCAGAAACGTAAATTTTCAGAAATAACTAAAATCCAAAGGAGTCATTTGTCTTTTGTAGTGCGCCATAGCTAGCTTTGCATTTTCAGCGACGTCCCTACAGACAGGGACTGCGGTGTTAGCTGGTGTTGGCCATCAAACCTTTTTTTCTTTGCTCTGGCATAACGTAACTTATTAATCATTATGTTCATGGTAATACAAGAATTGTCCAGATTAACATTTTAAAACAAGAAAACCAAAGATTTTGAAAATATCTTGTATTCCTTCCTGTTCATTTATTTTAGAGTCTTGAAAGGTGATAAAGTGAATTGAGATTCTGCACTGGCTCGTGGCAGCTCATCTTGAAAGCTAAGCAATTCTTCCTGCTGTGGTAGAATCATAGGATGATGTGAGTTGGACCCACAAGGATGATGGAGTCCAACTCCTGTCCTTGCACAGGACAAGCCCAACATTCACACCATGTC
>NW_010322919.1:0-2566 GCF_000700745.2 Antrostomus carolinensis | reverse complement strand
CTGGCATTCGTTGGTGGCCAGAGAGAAGAGATCAGCGCCTGCCCCTCCTCTGCCCCTTGGGAGGAAGTTCTAGACCCCCAGGAGATCTCTTCTCAGTCTCCTCTTCTCCAGGCTCAACAAACCAAGTGACTTCAGCCGGAACCGTTGGCGTGAGGGTTTCAGGAGGATATTTAGGAGCGTGCAAAGGTGCAAAAACCCAAACCTCAGAATAAAAGAGCCTGAAGTTTGGGCTGTAGTGTTTTAGTAATTGAGAGAGAAGGCTGAAGAGGGATAAAACCCATTTTAATTTACTTTGCTTGATATCTGCCCTGAGAGAGGAATGTCTTACAGGGGAAGAATATTGTCTATATTCCATTTAGTATGTAAAGCCATAAACAGCAGTATAAATTTTAATCTAGATCATAGAAAGTTAACAGAATGTGAATCCTTGCAAATCTGAGCCAAGGCTCTAAGGCTTCCTTGAGGATATAGAGTTGAAGTCTGTCTTTTCAACTGGCGACTGACAGTGTTTTAAAACCTACCTTAAAAAAACCCCCCCGTGGCAGATACTGTATCAGTCCTTGAAATATGTCCCAGTTTTTTTGTGGCTTTACAATCCGCTTTTCTTATTTCAAGGAACAATTCCAATTTGTCTTGCTGTGTTCGTGTTGTGCAAACAGACAAAATGGGCTCTAGAAAATGTGGTGTAAATCATAAAGTGTAAATGGAGCTCTTCCTTCCCTCTGAGTTAAATAACAGCCCTGGTGTTGGAAGCAACACCTGGTAAGTGAACTCACAAAAATTTGATGGCCTCTGTCTCTCTAAAGGTAACCTGCAAGTACTTCTTTAAAGGGCTTTGTCCTTTTTTTTTTTGCTGCCATGGTGTTATACAGCAAATAAAAAAATAAAAACCAAGCCCAGACCCTCTTGACTCTGAGTAATGTCACTTGTTCCTTCCTTGCTTTTCTTGCTTGTCAGCTGCAAACTTGAAGTATTTAACCGAAGATTCTAGTTTTTATTAAAGGGTGATGTTGATCATCAGTCCAGAGGAGGCCACGAGGATGATGTGAGGGCTGGAGCAGCTCTGCTGTGCGGACAGGCTGAGAGAGTTGGGGCTGTTCAGCCTGGAGAAGAGAAGGCTCCAGGGAGACCTTCTAGTGGCCTCCCAGTACCTGAAGGGGCTCCAGGAAGGGTGGGGAGGGACTTTGGCCAAGGGCAGGGAGTGACAGAACAAGGGGTGATGGCTGGAAAGTGTCAGAGGGGAGATGGAGCTGAGATGTGAGGAAGAAATTGTTTGTTGTGAGGGTGGTGAGCCAGTGTCCCAGGTTGGCCAGAGAAGCTGTGGCTGCTCCTCCCTGGAAGTGTTGAAGGCCAGGTTGGATGAGGCTTTGAGCAACCTGGTTTAGTGGAAGGTGTCCCTGCTGCTGGCAGGGGGGTTGGAACTGGATGAGCTTTAAGGTCCCTTCTAACCCAAACCAGTCTGGGATTCTATGATCATTAAAAGTTTAACCCTACTGAGAGGGATACCACACAGGAGTTTACATTTTTTTTTCTGGTGATTGAGTTAATTTTCTATTCCAGCTGTGTTTGTGGCTCCAGAATGTGACTTTCTAATTTAAAAATGGAGCACGTGGAAAACCTGGAACGCCTGTGAACATAAAGGCATACGTTTACTTTAGCTTCCCACGGGGACTGCTGCCCGTTCGGTTAGCAGCAGACTTGGGTTTGAAGTCTCAGCAGGTTTGTCAGGGGCTGAGCAGGGGTTGCTGTCACCCCCTGCATCCCGAGGGGTGATCCCACCGGCTTTGGGCACGACCCATCAGCTGCAGGATGGTCCATGGAAAGCTGGATCTGCTGCCCGCTGATAGACCTCGGCGTGAACACAGTGTTTTTTAGCAAAGGTAAAGGGGAAAATAATCAGTGGCAGCCAACATGTTAGATGTCATTGCAAGAAAAAATCCTAGCTCCTGTTCACAGTTCTTTACATGTGCAAAACAACTGTTGATTTAGCGTTTAGTGCTCCATCAGTTATCTAAATTCCAGTGTTTGACTGCCAGCTCCGTCATGCTTTTACAGGCGTGTGTCAGCATCGCTTTTCTTATGCTTAGAATGAGCAAAGAAAAGGTTTTCCCAACAAATAATAAAAAAGTGATGTTGTACTTTAAAGGCAAAGTTGTAATTTTTTTTCTGTTCAATGCAGTATCCTTTATGCTTGTATGTAAATGTCTTACAGGGGAAGAATATTGTCTATATTCCATTTAGTATGTAAAGCCATAAACAGCAGTATAAATTTTAATCTAGATCATAGAAAGTTAACAGAATGTGAATCCTTGCAAATCTGAGCCAAGGCTCTAAGGCTTCCTTGAGGATATAGAGTTGAAGTCTCTTTTCAGCTGGCAGTGTTTTAAATTTGGGTTTAGGTGTTGCCCTGGTTAAGATCCTTTGAGTAAGAAGATACAGGGACACATAATGCACTACAGTTAGACACAGTTACACAGAGCAGCTCTGAGGAGAAGGACTTGGGGTGCTGGGGGAGGAGAAGCTCAACATGGGCTGGCAAGGTGCGCTGGCAGCACAGAGGCCAATA
>NW_010322918.1:2277-6696 GCF_000700745.2 Antrostomus carolinensis | reverse complement strand
CTCTCCCTGCTGGCACCCAGCGTGTTTAATGCTCCCGCATGTCGGACATGTGCCATCTCATTAGCACGTCTGTCCCCCAAAGTGAGAAGGGAGAGCGCGTGAGACCTAATTGAATGTAACTAATTATTCACTCTGCAAATGCTCTGCTTAAATGGGATTGTGAGGGACAGAATTACTCATTCTGAAAAGGGGAAAGAAAGAGAGAAAGACAGAGAGAAAACAAATAGAGGCGGATGCTGGAGCTGCAGCTCCCTCTCTCCCCAGAATACCAATTACCGGATGAAGTGATTGTATAAATCTTTACCAAGTGAACGAACTGTACTAGTCACTTACTTGTGTCCTCTTATTATGAGGAAGCAATGAAAAATCATACCACTCTCCAGTCCAGTTTAGGCTCCTAGTTGCTGCCTCGGATGCTGTCTGCAGCTGGAGGGCTTGTCCCGGTGCTTTGCTGGGGCAAAGCAAGAGGAGGGGGAGGGCTTGGCAGGGATGCACAGCACTCCCACACCCTGGCCCTGGGGAGGAGCAGGCGATGCCGTGCAGCACCCGGGGTACAGGAAGACTCAGGCTGGTCAAGGGCCCCAGTGCTGGACAAGTGACAGCTCACCCAGGACCCTGGCACCTGGCACAGGGGCACCCTGGGCCTTGTGCCTGCTACTTTTCTGCCCTCCCCTTCCAGCCCTACCAGGCCCCCAGCCCCTCTCTACAGGCTCCCACATTGCTCAGAGACCTCTCCGAGCACTCACCAAAGGTGGAGAGCGTGGCACTTCCCGACCCCTTCCCATGCTAGAGTCAGCATTTCTCACTCCCTGGTGTCACTGCTCCACAGGCTGGAGAAAAGTGCTCGTTAGCAGTGACCTCCATCACTGTTTCCTTTTTTTTTTTATTCCCAGATCCCTCATGCAGTTTCTTCCAAACACCCCATTTTCTGTCCTTGGCAGCCATGTGGGATGGGAGAGGAAGTCCTGGCTGCACAGAGTGAGGAAAGCGAACAGGCTCGCCCTTCCTAGTGGTGGGAAGTACCCACACCCCAGGGTCCTGCTGTACAAGCTGGACCCAGCCAGTCCCACGCACCCTGCAAGCAACACTGGGACCCTCCTCACCACAAAGCACCAGCACCCTGAGAGTTGCTGCGTGGGTGTCCCAGGACCCTGTGGCACTCTGGGCACTGCAGCTCCCCAGCTCTGCCAGCAGTGAGAAGCCGCTGGAGGAGTGGTGTGGTTGGGTCACTGTGGGGGAAAGCAGACTGGCAGCAAGTCAGTGAGGAGAGGGCAAAACCTCCAGTCTGGCCTGCCTGGTACGGGATGGGGATTTCATTGTTGCCAACAGCAAGTTCCCATGCACTGGAGATGTTCGTGTGTGGGTGTGAGGGAGAGATAACATCATCATCATAACAAATGCAGCTGTGCAGCTCCGTTCTGTGCTTATTGGCTTTCTTCTGTTTATCTGTAAATAATTGCAGGGACACAATAGACTTTTAAGACTGCCAAAGAGTTTGTCTCCCTCCAGCAACAGTATTGCCACAGTGCTGCCACCTTATCTGCTTGTAGAAAGATGAGGGTGGGAAAAATATTTACTGTCGGAGATATTTGTCATCTGCAAATTACCTCTGCCTGCAATCCACAGTGGGGATAAGACTGGCAGTGCTGATCTGTATTGCAGGCACGCGAGCCCCGGGGTTCTCCACACTGCCCCAGACTCACCTGAGCCTCCTCCCCGTTAGCTGGCAGGGCGGGCAGCACTGCACCAGGAAATCCACTGTGCGTGCAAATCCACACCATGGGCTGCAACAGCAGCCCAAAGGGATAAGGGACGCGGCAGAAGATGCTGGACTAGGTACCCAGCAAATGGCTAGACACAGAAAAGCACCATGATGGGACGGCTGGGGCATTGAGGAGCTCAGACGTTTGCAATACTGGCAGCACTTCCCTGACCATGCACCTGCACCCCATGCTGCGCAGCCAGAGCAGTGTCCCCCCAGCACAACAGCCCCAGGCACCAGCCACCCCAAGACCCCCAGGCCTCACTGCTCTGCTGCAAAGGACAAACATGCCGCGTACCCCTGCCGCTCTCTCTGCACTTGACATCCTCACCAGCCTCGCTCAGCATTGGGATTCCTCACATCCAGCAGCCCAGAGGCTTTTGCACAGCACTTATCACTGCGGTATCCAAGAACCAATCTAATTGATGTGACACCAATTATTCAAGTATCACTAAATGCAGAACTAATGCATCTGTGTGTACAAACCTCCCAGACCTTGACCATGAAATTATAACTCTGACATTAAAAGAGCCAGAACAGGAGCACCAGCTCTCAGCTGAACCCCAGCAACCCCAGCCAGCCCTGCCAGGACACGTCCCCAAGAGCCACGCGGACAGGCAGCGTCACGCGGGACACCTGCAGCAAGGTCTGCACCCGCTTCCCTGCGCCACAAGTCAGGGCCTGTGGCTCCCCGCAGACTGGGCTGCGGCTGCGGTGGGTGCTGCACAGCTGAGCTGACCCAGGCAACACCAGCCACATAAGCGCTGGCTGGGCTGTTGTGGCCGCGGTGACACCCGGCCTGGGGAGCCGCGTGCTCTGCAGGGCAGCACAAGAGCCATTTCTGGGCTGCTCGGTGCAGCCCATGCAGCTAGTGAAGCCCTTGGCTTGGACACAGACTAGTGCTGGGAAAAGCCATTCACTGCATTTGAAATTTGACTGTGAAATTAAGCTATGCCTGGACATGCAGAACTTGGCATAGGCAGCAGTTTGTATTTTGTAAATTGCTTTCTACAATCAATTAAAGAGATGTCTGGTGGCCTGGGGAGCACATGGGGGTGGCTCCAGGTCCCTGCTGTGCAGCCCTGAGGAGCAGCCCGCAAGGGAGCAGCCTTGGCACAGCGCGACCACGGGGCTGGGGAGAGCCTGCACCTGGTGGGAGAGGACGTGGCAGCAGAGAGGATGTGGCATGGCCCCATCAGGGGCTGCTCTGCCAACCCCATGCCCACACTGATTACCTGGGTGAGGGGCTCTTGCCCTCCCACTGCTGGATGCACGCTACTGTCTGCACCTCACTTGTTGCTGCGGTCACGGCTGCGTGCCCCAGCCCCGGGGGGGGGGTCACGGCTGCGTGCCCCAGCCCAGGGCGGAGCGGCCGCCGCTAAAGCTGCATCTGATCACCACTCTGCACACCCTCCTTGTGCTGCTGGCATTGCCACAGTAGAGCTTTGTAGGGCACAGCCCCACAGCGTTTACCACACAGACACAGGGTGAGACCCCACGGGGTCACACAGGCTGACCACAGGCATTGGCATCGCACTGGCTGGCAGCAGCTCAAGCTGGAGCCCTCATCAAGAGGAAACTCTGCCCCCTCCCAGCCTCACCTTGGCTCTGGGACCCCTGTCCCCTGGCAGGGACCAGGGATCACAGATCCAGTAGCACACCATGGTCCCAGCACTGCTCCAGGGTGGTGAAGCAGGGAGGTCCCATGTGAACCAGGGGTCGCAGCAGGACACAGCTGACATTGCAAAGCTCTGACACCATCTCCCATCACAATCAGGCAGCAAGTGTGGTGAGCACAGTGTGAGTGTTCGGCTGCTTGGATGGCCAAGGGCTCGCCCTGGTTCTGGTTTGCTCAGTGTTTTCATTAAGGACCTGGATGATGGAATAGAGAAAGCGCTTATTAAATTTGCAAATGACATGAAGCTGGGAGGAACTACTAGTATCTTGGAGGACAGGATTAGAATTCAAAATGATCTTGACAAATTGGAGAAATGGACTGGAAAAAATAGGATGAAATTCAACAGGGACAAGTGCAAGGCAGTATGGTGAGCCGGGAACAATCAGCTGTGCAAACACAGGCTGGGGATGGTAAGGCCAGCGGCACAGAGCCCAGCCAGGCATGAGAGCAGGCAGGAGCCTGGGCAGGAGTGGGGCCAGCAGGAGGCACGTCAGGACCAGAGGAGCAGGGTCCGTGGGAAGGCAGGAGGAAGGGACACAGGGAGCAAGAGGCTCTCTGGAGAGGAGCGGAACCTCCTCTGGCCTCAAGCACAGCCCAACCCCTCAAAGCCATGCCACAGGCTCTCTGGGGGTCCCGCACACCTCTCCCATGCTGCCAGAACTATGGTGAAATCGGGCTGGACCCTGGCCGTTGTGCACACCAGGGGTGGGGCTGAGCAGGACCCCCCAGCTCAGAGCCTGGACAGCCGTTGCCCCGTGGTGCCCCAGCAAGACACCCCTAAACTGGCCCCAAAAGCTGCTCAGCTCTTCCTACCACAGCCTCACTGGGGCAGAGCCCCAGGCACTGGCACAGCCCAACACCGGAAGCCAAACAGCCCCCAACAGCTCCGGGATACTTGCTCTGAAGGCAATTCCCAAGCTCAGAGCCCAGCCTGGGGCCTGGCTGCAGCCCCCTGCCCCACACAGCAGCTCATTCCCAC
>NW_010322918.1:1833-2185 GCF_000700745.2 Antrostomus carolinensis | reverse complement strand
GCCCCCCCCCAGCCTGTGCAAACACCGCGACTCATTTAAATACATTAAGAAGACATAATAAATCAAAGGGAAATGAGGGGCTGTGCCTGGGGGCAGGGGAGTCACTCGAGTTTAATTACATTGGCAAGCCTCTCGCAGAGAAAGCGCGGTGAGTCCCACATGCAGCGAGCGCAGATGTGCGGCAGCGGGCACAGCTCCGCGGCAGGGCTGGCGGCACCACCCTGGAACGGCACTGCTGAGCCAGGAAAGTGGGGTGGGAGGTGGGTCCTGGTCCCAGCAGTGCGTGCTCATGTGGGTGCGGGCCGGATGCGTCCTGGTGAGAGCCCCAACACGTGGCTGCTGGCCGCTCCCC
>NW_010322918.1:0-1807 GCF_000700745.2 Antrostomus carolinensis | reverse complement strand
CCAGGCCCTGCTCATTGCCCAGAGCCACCGAGCCCAGCTGAGGCTCGGGGACAAGCATCGGCGCCGGCAGCACCCTTTTGCCTTCCCATGAGATTTACAGCCTGTGCCCTGATGTTTAAAGACTCTCGCTCATGGCTGCGGTTGGGACTCCAGAAAGAGCTTTGTGTAGAGGCAGCAAATTTATGAGGCTGGCTCCAAATCCCCAGTCACATCAGGGGCCAATTCATCTTCCCAGGGCTGAGGATGAAATTAAATTATTGTAAAATAAATCTGTAAAAATGATGAAAAGACCATCACCCGGCGGCAAGGGCGGGGCGCCGGGAACACACGCGCAGCCGTGACGGATGGGGCTCACCAGGTGATAAAGCGCCCGGACCCGGTAGCTCAGGGATTTTTGCTGTAATCTCACTAAAGAGATGTTGTTTACAGGAAAAAGGGTATTTTGGGGAGGAAATTGCATTTCAAGGTTAAAGGAAAAAAACGGAGCCAGTCTCCCAGGGAGCCCGCTTACATGCGAGATGGCGGTGGACAGAGACAAGCGCGCGGGTGCCGGAGAGCAGCCAGGCCGGGACACGGGCTGGAGGCAGCTCGGTGTCAGTAAAAGCTTCCCGTGCCGAGCCCTGTGAGAAGGATCCCGAGTGACCAGCACACCCCACACCAAACACTCAGGGGACAGGGGGGCACAGCTGGGCAAGTGCACTGCACAGGGATTTGCAGCTTCCCAGTTTCAGTCTCATCCTGCAAGACAGACACTGGAGAGGTTTTGGTTGGTTGTTTTTTTTTGTTTTTTTTTCCTGGGATGATTTGAAAAAACTGACTTAATCTTATAGTGTGTTGGCTGGCCATTTAACAATGGGCCATTAGCACAGCTCAGCATGAGGAAGGGATTCATTTAGGACACACGGTTGCAAAGACAACCCAGCACCAGGTGCTTAATAGCGTTTCAGAGGTATCGGAGTGTTGCAGTGCTGAGAAAATGCAGCTGTAGGGAGTTTAGAGACTTCATTCCTTACTTCTGTGAAATCCCAGAATAACAGTAGAGATTTCTCAGCTCTGCCCTAAGCAGAAAAGCAGCGTGGAGAAAGCAGCAGCTTTGCAGGGCCAAGGTGCCAGCCAGCTTCCAGCCACCCTAGCTGCCCCAGTGCTGGCAGGACCAGCTCCCACTGGCACAGCTCAGCCCGGCACTGAGGGTACCCACGTCCTCGCCCCCACCCGGGTTTGCTCACGGGGCCCGTCAAACCCAAGGACTCCCCGCTGTGCCCAGCAAACCCACTCCAAGCACGGCACAGGGGAGGGAAACACTTCCCGGCCCCGGGAAAGCTGCTGTCCCATTGCTATGGGCAGTGCCGGGGCACGAGCAGGCTCTGCCTGAGCCTTCTTCCCACTCCGGTGGCCTGGCCAAACCCTGTCACCCACCAAGAACCTCCTTGCTCCTGCAAATGCTGTGGTGCAGCTCCAGCTCCAGTCCCGGAGCAGCTCAGTGAGCACCAACATGTCCCTGCCCACTGATAGGCACAGAGCTGCTGGGATGGGATGCTGGGCAAGCCCCCCTCACGCCCACCCGTGCTGCCCAGCGAGTGCTCACAGCAAAGCCCCTGCTCCCGGGACAAGCTGGCGAGGCTGTCCGGGTCCCCCAGCACCCGGGACGTCTGCAGCTCAGTGAGAGGTGCTGCGTTTGCAGCAGCCAAACAAACAGCCCCTTCCCCAGCACAGCCCTGGGGAAGGCAGGGCGGGGGGCAAAGGCGAGCGCTGCAGAGGCTCTGGGGATGTAGCCCTGCTGGCCCCGGGCAAATGGAGCTGGAGTCCA
>NW_010322917.1:406-745 GCF_000700745.2 Antrostomus carolinensis | reverse complement strand
TACTAATGTATTTATAGAAGCATTTTTTATTTCCTTTTACTGATGCAGCTAGATTTGAGTTCTAGCTGGGCCTTGGCCATTCTGATTTTTTCCCTGCATAGCCCCACGAGGTTTTTGTAGTCCTCATGAGTTGCCTGTCCCTTCTCCCACAGATCCCTTTTTTCCTGAGCTCCAGCCTAAACTCCCTGTTCAGCCAGACCTGTCTTCTTCCCCACTGGCTCGTCTTTCAGCACATGGGGACAGCCTGCTCCTGCACCTTTAAAATTTCCTTCTTAAAGAGTGTCCGGCCTTCCTGGACTCCTTTGCCCTTCAGGACTGCCTCCCAAGGGACTTTGCTAA
>NW_010322917.1:0-308 GCF_000700745.2 Antrostomus carolinensis | reverse complement strand
GCATCATTGTGCCAAAGATAGCAAATAACCACCACTTCACCCACCAGTCCTTCTCTGTTAGTGAATAACAGGTCCAGTGGGGCACCTTCCCTGGTCGGTTCCCTCACCAGATGTGTCAGGAAGTTGTCTTTCACACAGTCCAGGAATGTCTGAGATTGCTTCGTCTCTGCTGTGTTGTATTTCCAACAGACATCTGGCAAGCTGAACTCCCCCACAAGAACAAGAGCCAGTGATTGTGAGACATCCCCTAGCTGCTTGTGGAATATTTCATCTATCACCTCATCTTGGTTGGGTGGTCTATAGCAGAC
>NW_010322916.1:0-15118 GCF_000700745.2 Antrostomus carolinensis | reverse complement strand
AGGAGAAGCAATGGAGCACACGCGGGGAGGTCCTGCCTGATCCCTGCCTGTATCCCCCATGGATGGGAGGGAAGAGTGAAGCCCAGCAAGGATGATCCACCTCATCAGGAAAGCACCTTTGCTCTGTGGTGTGGGGAGTGAGTCACCATGCCAAGCGTGAAGAGGAGTTGAAGACCCAAAGACAGACAGCCTGGCTTCCCTTCCCCTGCGGCTTCAGCAGAGACAACATGGATCTGCCCTTTTCCAGGGAAGTGCTTTGCAAGCCCATTGCTCTCCAACCTGCTTATGAAACAAAGGTTTCAGGAGGAAATTCCTCGCTGTGGTGACAGACCAACGTTTCCGAGGTTATCCCAGAGCACAAAGCAAGACGACAGTCATTTTTTCACCCCTGTAATTAGAGAAAGTGCGTTAGATTAACGTTAAGCAACATTTACATATGGTAATATGGTTACGGGATGGTGCTCCTAACCAAATTACAGACTGACTCCCTCACTGCCTTGCATTTCCCAGGGGATTTAAATACCTGATCCAGAATCAGTCCTAAGGTGTCTGTTGACTTTCCACGAGCTTTCTGTCCCTGGGTTTCTGCACTTTGCTTCCCCTTTGGCTCGTTGCATCCCATGGCCTCTTCCCAGAGGTAGTTTGAAGAACAGCATCCCTCCACCATTCAGGTTCTCTTGGGTTTGTTGACCACTGAAAGCAGCGTGGTGCAAATCCCAGACCAGGGTGCCCAGCAGAGTTCAGGATTGAGGCAGAAATGGATTTTTGTCAGGTTCCCCAAACCACCTTTGATGACATGTTCTATCTTTCAAGGCCAGGTTGGATGAGGCTTTGAGCAACCTGGTCTAGTGGAAGGTGTCCCTGCTGATGGCAGGGGGGTTGGAACTGGATGAGCTTTAAGGTCCCTTCCAACCCAAACCAGTCTGGGATTCTGTGATCTTCAACACACTCCCCCTGCCAACTAGCCCGAGCCCAGCCACTCCCAGCTCCTCTGTAGCCATTTCCAAGGTTCCCAGACTTAACTGTCGAAGGCTGCAGACACATTTATTATCTTTCTGCAGTGCCATCTGGCATTTGTGTATCAGAAGAAGATTACATATATGTCAAACAGGGGGAAAAATATCTTTTTCCTGTAACAGTTGTAGGAAAAAAAAGGGGGGGGAAAAAATATAAAAAAATATCAAATCCTGTGGACCATATGGAAGGCTTTTTCTTAAGCGATCCATCTTGAGCAATTAGGAAGTGTCACAGCCAATATGCAGATCCTGGGCTCTACTGTGAGTGCTGGGACAGGAGCAGAGTGTCAGGGTCAGGCTACCTGAAACACAAACGCTGCCACTGCCTGAAATAGCCTGGGAACATGAAACACTCCCCCTCTCCTCACCCAAAACAGGGGAAGAAAAGAAAAAAAAAAGGAAAAAAACCACAAAAAACCCCGAAACCCAAGAGAAGGAACAAAGCAGCCAGCTTGGAGCACGCTGAGTGAATCAGAGCAAGGGCCTTTCTTTGCCTTTCAGGGGTTTTATCATCGCACGTCTTGCGAAAGCAATAGGTGTGAACCCACCGTGGAGCCTCGCCAGGTTTTCAGTGCTTGCTCTGTGCCTCCCAACGCTGGGGATAGTGGAAAATTACTGGCTTCTCCTCCCCCAGCGCTGCCACACGAGCAAGCTTTGGCAGGGTGAAGGAATCAACCACTGGCATGACCCGGGAAGCACCCAACAGAGACAACATTTACCACCACATCCTGTAGAGAAGGAGCTGGTGAGCATGGTGTGAGCATGGTGACTTCTTCTCAGCAGGGTGGGCAGGTTATCTCCCTGCTTGGCAAGGTGGCTGCATGGTTGCAACCTCACCCAATGATGGCCAAGAGCATCTTCTGCAACCCACCAGCTGTCCCCTCTGGTTGGTGACTGCAACCAGTGGCAGGTCACAGGGAGGAGAAGCACAACGTGAGCTGGGGAAAAGTCATGATGGGAAGGTAGAAATGGCAACAGGGGACATGCAGGTCCTCCTCTCCCACCCCATGGCTTGCAGTGACACTTGGAATATGGGAGATGCTGCAGCAGCCAGTCCCCATTGGGAAGAGGGACAGTGACCACCAGCCTGGGGTGGGAAAGCAGCTCCCAACGCACCCCTGGCAAAGCAAACAGGCTCACGCCAACGCCACACAGGCAGCCTGGCCCTGTCCTGCTGGGTGGCTGGGACATGGAGGGAAAACAAAAGAAATACCACAAAGTCAAACAGCATCACTGCCCGGGGCAGAGCCATCGTCCCCCGCTCCTCCTGGGAAAGGCTCCTCTCTTTCTTCCCCCTTCCACCATTGTTGCTGCTCTTACACAAACCACCAGTGAGCAAGAAGACCAGAGGTCCTCTATGGATGGATTTAGACCAGTCTTTATTTTCCTTCCAACCCAAAAAACTTCCCTTGGGTTTTACCAGTATCAACCTAAGATGTTTCCCCTCAGCTTGTCCCCAGCCTCTGCTGATTCACACCAGCCTGGGCAGACGTTTGCTGAGGTGGTGGAGGGAGGGAGTCAGACCCCAGCTGCTCTCTACCCTTCCTCCTGTGAAAGTTTATGTTGTGCAGTTATTATTAATGGAAAATCCAGCTGTGGTCAACCCACTTCTGGCAGCTGCCCAGCTCCAAGGATGAGGAGCACCAAGGATGAGCACTAAGGATGAGCCCCAAGGATGAGGAGGACCAAGGATGAGCCCCAAGGATGAGGAGCACTGTTCCACCACCACCACCACATGCCATGTTGACCTCCCTGATGGGTACCCCTCCTTGTCCCCCAGCATCTCCTGCCCCTGGCATCCCCCCCTGCCCCTCCAGCTTTCCCCCCTGCCCCTCCAGCATCCCCCACATCAACAGCAGTTGCAAAATGTCTTGTCACATGGGGTTGTGCCAGCGGTGAGGCAGCAGTGCCCTGTGGCTGCCACCAGCACCCCTCTCCCTCCCCAACCAGTGATTTCCAGTGCAAACACCCGCAATGGCATTTCTATACTGGGCCATGTGCCACTCACAACAGCCAACGGGCCTGACTCACCGGTCATGTTTCATTAAGGCTTGACTGTATCACCCCGGATTTTGGAGAAGGAAGCAGGAGGGATGGAAAGCAGCCAAGGGGCACAGAAGCAGCTGAACATCACCAGGATAATTTAAAGAACTGGGAGTTTTAAACTGTGGAGGAAGCACAGTGGAGACACATCATGGAAGAAAGGCTTTATCTAACAAATATGAGATTGGGCAGCAAGGACAGATATCCAGGAGACAACAGTGCTTCAAACACAGCCAGGATGACAGCAAGCATGAGCAGCCTGGTGATGCTCCAGACCTCTGGAGCACCTGCAGAGATCTCCAGATCTCTGCTTTGCCCCAAAAACTTGGTGAAAACAACGATGCCCACCCACCCTGAAGGGTGTCCCCATGTTAGCCCACCATTGCCTCTGTGCTTAAAACAACACAGAACTCAGTCAAAAGGGGAAAAAATTTCCATGGGTGCCTTTTCATTGTAAAAATCCTTTTTAAAATGAAGAATAAGCACAAAAGTCTTTCCCACCAGCGACCGAAGTTAATTCTTTACTCAGATCTGCTTAGCCCAGGGTCCTGTCTAACAACAGTGGCTCTAGCAGCATCATTTATGGGCTACAACAGAGCTGCAGGTTTAGGGAACGATGATGGTGAAACCCTGGCCCAGGTTGCCCAGAGAGGTGGTAGAAGGCCCATCCTTGGAACCATTCAAGGTCAGGTTGGATGGGGCTCTGAGCAACCTGGTCTGGTTGAAGATGTCCCTGCTCACTGCAGGACTAGATGGACCTTGAAAGTTCCCATCCAACCCAAACCACTCCATGATTCTATAACCAGGTAAATACTTTCCCTGCTCTAGGTCATTTTTGCCTCCTCCAGCTTAAAGGACTCGTGCAATTGTCTTCCATGAGAGGTCTACTCCAGTTATTGCTTCTGAGCACCACCACCACCATGTAGCTGGGACTCCAGCAGTTCAGTTACACAGAATGCAGGAAAATGCTTCCACACAACTTGCCTGCACTGCTGATACCTCCATCTGCTGTTTTTCTCCTGCTGCCCAGCCAAGGATGGCCGTGGTCCACTCTGTACCTTGGGTAGGAAGAACCTGGCCATGCTTCACACCTCTGGGTGCACCACATGAAAACTGCTCCCTGCAGGTCTGCAGCAGAGGAAGGGGAGCTGCCAGGTTTGCTTACCAGAGCTGATAACGAGCCTCTCAAAAATAACTGTTGTTAGAAAATTCACTCAACACGTGTCCCAGGAGAAATGTGGTTCTGAGGTTGCTCGTGGCTTACTTGCTCAAGGCTTCCCCATCCTCCCCAAGGATGCACCTGGAGACTGCTCCAGGCTCCAAGCCTTCCTCTTCTGGGTCATAGCAAAAGCTCTTACTCTTGAGGACAAGACACCTGCCTTGACCTCTCTATAGGAACCAACGTGCACCCCAGCTCTGCAGAGCACCCCAAACTCATTCATTCTTTTCTTTGCCTGGCGTCATGAATGTTTCCAAGATTTCCCATCCCCAGTTTGCTCTGTCAGCCCAAGACCTGCCCAGAACTGAGTCCCCTGCTCTTCTGCAGCCAGTTTCTCCTTTTCTCACCTTACCTCTCTTAGAAAATCCCACCTGGCTTCTCCTCTCCCTTTTCCAAGCTCACCAGAAGCTCCTCCATCCCTGTAAGTTTGGGCAGGAGGTCTACCCCTGCCAGCATCCTTGCTCTGCACTGTGGGGAACCTCTGTCCTACACACCCAGATCAGTGCAGGATACAGAAAATTAGGGAATTTAGCATTGGTAAGAGCAGCTCAGCTGCCATCCCTTTCCCAATGAAGTTGTTCCCGAGCGGACACGCTGGCACCACACTCCTGCCCTTTCACTTGAAGATGCTTCAGGCAGCAGAAAAGCAAAGCTAGTCACCAACATAACAATTACCCCCATAAATACCTCGACAGCCACACTGGAATTCCCAACCCGTGCTCTGGCAGATATTAAACCCCAGGCTTGTGCATCCTTGCCCTGCACTGCTGCCAACCTGCAGGAAAAGAAAGGGATGAGAAAAATAAAGAGGGATGACAGGAGGCTGGATGTCAGCTCAGGAATATCTGAGGGGAATAGAGAGCTGGTGGTCTACAAAGATGCCAATTCTTTATCTACTATCTTTTTTTTTTTTTTTTTTTTTTTTAGATTTTATTCCTATTCTGGGAAAACTGGGAAAAAAAAGTGTATGTCTGAGGTCAAATAAAACATTTTATTTTGCTAAACCGGGAAGATTTCATCTCTGCCTCAGCATTAGAATAATTTCCATTTCAAAAGTAAGCTGTGATTTTGAACTGAAAATTCAGCCCAGCCCGTCCCCAAAGGCTAAAGTGAAATGTTTTGACAGACCTTTCATTTTTTATTTTTATTTTTTTTTTTACCTCGAGGGCCCTTTTGCCTGAAATCAATATATTCCTGCAGCAAGCTTTACATTTGACAAGCAGCAACTTTTTTTTTACCAGCTAAACATCCCCTTAAATCTTCATCAATCGAGGGCTGAGACAAGCTGCAGAGGTAGATCCTCTTTCTTGAGGTCCTTCTAGCCTTGGATGCAGCTTGTTCCATCCTTGTTGTTTATTCCTGGAGGATGTTGCCTGGCAATCCACACACACGTGCCTCTCATTAGCACTTAATCCAGAGCAGGAGGAGATGATACCTCTTTCTCTCATCCAAAATAATCTTCTAATGTTTGAAAATAAATCGCAGTAATATGTACCAGCAGGTGTTACCTCTTCAATGTTGTCTTGTTTGTAACCAGTCACAAGACAACATTCTCATAACATCAGAGGTAAGCAGATGGCACTTAGTCATTTACATTGCAAATATCATGTAATGTGTGCGTTGGAAAGTCAGTTCTGTGGAAGGTGGCTTTACCTGGATCACGGAATATATCACAGCCCAAACTCCTCACCTGGGATCAGAAGTGGTGCTGGAAGAGCCCTGTCCCATCGGCTTCACTCACCTTGAAAAAATGCTGATTTTCTTCAATACTGCTCTTAAAAAAAATGTTATTTTGTTATAGTCAAGCACTGGAACAGGTTGCCCAGGGATGTGGTGGAGTCACCTTCCCTGGTGGGATTGAACAGACGGGCAGACGAGGTGCTGAGGGACATGGTTTAGAGGTGGGATTGGCAGTGTTGGGTTTATGGTTGGACTTGGTGATCTTAAAGGTCTTTTCCAACCACTACAATTCTGTGATTTTTAATTTATATATATATTTTTTAATTGTCTCTTTTGATGCAAATTGTGTTGCAGTAAAGCCAGTGAGCTGGGCACACAGAGCAGGACACGGTGGCACAGAGCTGGGGGCTCAGGGCGCTCCCCTCAGAGCATTATTCAGCAACAGCACTCAGAAAGGGAGGGAGATTGGAAAACCAAACCAAGATGCTGTGATCTTTTTCAGCAAGAAGTGATGCTTAATGCACATCTCCTGGCCACCCAGGTGAAGCAAAGCTGCTATCACCGAGACCTTGGCAGCCCTGAAAATAAGGTTGGATATTTCATCCTCAGCAAAAGTATTCACTCTCGGTGGTACGTATATATCTAGCACTGTGGATCTACACACATGTTGGACTTGATGATCATAGAATGGTTTGGGTTGGAAGGGACCTGAAAGCTCATCCAGTTCCAACCCCCCTGACAGCAGCAGGGACACCTTCCACTAGACCAGGTTGCTCAAAGCCTCATCCAACCTGGCCTTCAACACTTCCAGGGAGGAGCAGCCACAGCTTCTCTGGCCAACCTGTTCCAGTGTCTGACCACCCTCACAGTGAAGAACTTCTTCCTAATATCTCATCTAAACCTCCCCTCTTTCAGCTTAAACCCATTTCCCCTTGTTTTGTCATTAACTGCCCTTATGAAAAGTCCTTCCCCAGCTTTCTTGTAGCCCCTTCAGGTACTGGGAGGCTGCTATAAAAGGTCTTTTCCAATGGAGGCGATTCTGTGGTGTGAGCCTAGTTAGGTAACCTGCTCATCTAGGTACATTTTCAGTGGTCTCCAAAAGGGGAATTAAATTAGCTGGGGCAAGACTTCTGGATTAGCAAAGGCCAATGGAACGTAGAGGAGATGCCAATAAATGCCCAGGTTTAGGGTAATGTTTGCATGAGGTGTAGAGTGAACCAGCATACAACCGAGTTAGTCTTCAATCCTGATGAATAACGTGGTTGGCTGCTCCTCAAAAACACCTGAACCAGTACGTGTGGCAATGTTACCATTTAGCTTTTGGAAACCTGTAGTCCTTAGGGTCTGTGAGGGTAACGGAGCCCTGGGACAGGCTGCCCAGAGAGGGTGTGGAGTCTCCATCTCTGGAGATGTTCCAAACCCACCTGGACACTTTCCTGTGCAACTTGCTCTAGGTGAACCTGCTTTGTCAGGGGGGTTGGACTGGATGATCTCCTGAGGTCCCTCCCAACCCCCACCACTCTGTGACTCTGTGTGATTAGGTGTCCAGTATGTCACACCCTGAACAAACCTGCACTAAGTGACAAGCTGCTGTCCAAGGCATGGAGATGAAAACAAAGTGCATAGGGTCAAAGAGAAGCAGAGCTGTGAAATAACTTCAGATCACTCACCTGGTCTGTGGTCACAGCACCAAGCCTGTCAGAGTTCAAGAAGCCCCTGGACGATGCTCTCAGTTGTATGGTTTAGTTTTAGGTAGTCCTGTGAGGAGCAGGGAGTTGGACTCGATGATTCTTACGGGTCCCTTCTAACTTGAGATGCTCTGTGATTCTGTAGACACACGTGTGCAGGTACACACCCATACCGATACCTCAGGCTCCCTCAAGCTTCCTAAGGTGGTCCCATCTCCTTCCACCTCCCTCGTCTGATTTCCCATGGAGGATCTGTGCCTCAGGTGCAACATGTGCCATTTTTATAGCAGCAGCAAAGGAATTTTACACCAGAGGAACAAGGGCATCTTGCACCCCCTTGGAGGCCTGTTTCCACAGGTGTCAATCAGTGCTCCAGGCACCAAATTGGAGAAAATTACACCCAAAGTTATTAGAAGCAGCAGGACTCCAGGCAGCACGAACGCAGCATATGTCCAAAAATAAACAGATTGCACAGAACTTTTCTAACATGCTGAGGGGCCCATCAGTGCTGAAATCGCTGTTCCTGACTGCGTGGAGAGGAACGTGTGGTGGGAAGGAGCTGCTGGGGTTTGTTCCCCTTGCTGTGGAGCAGTGTCTGCATTTGCAGCTGCATTGGTGGCTCCATTGAAGCACGTGTTGACCCACCACGCTGCAAGCAGAGATGCATTGGCATGCAGAGACTGAACTTCTTGCAAAGCATGCAAAGTCTTTTCTTGGTCAGGCCACCCAGCAAATCCTGCTCCAGTAATGATCAGGGCTGGATGGAGAATTATCAACGCAGATGGACTTAGACTGAAATAGCTCTGTCCCATCTCCCCTTCCCCCCACCCCTCTTCTATCTTCTGCAAACTGACACAGTTGAAAATTGTTGACTAGCTTTCTGGAAGAGGCACAAATAAATTGGCAGCAAAGGGAACCCAATAGCCATGAGGAGATCAAACAGGTGTAACTTTTGGTTAAAGGTGTCTCAGAGGTCCTGAGCTGGGTGAGCACTATCCCAGTCTTCTTGCTATGGACAATGTGGCTACAAAACTCAGCCCAGCTGTGAAGGCTGTGGCAAGGGAGAAGGACAGCCCAAGGACTGCAGTGTAGCCTCCAACACACAACCTGCCAAGAGCATCCAGCATATCCAGCAATCTCTCTCTGTGTTGCCTGATTCAGAGGTTCACCTCAAAATCCAGCTCCCACCGACCCTGTTCGGAGCCCTTACCCCTCTGGTACATCCTTGGCTTCAGCCTGGAGAGGCAGAGGACCTAGTCCTCCACTAAACATCCCATGCTGCAGGTTGGTTTGCTATCTTTCTCATGGCAGGATCACACCAGACTGCAGGAGCCCACCACTGGAGGTGGAGACCTCACACATCCCACTTCAACCTTCTCATGGACAACCTTGACAAATCCTGGGGTTGACATGGGTTCAGGGCATCCACAAATGTTGTCAAGGACACTGCCCTGCCTTGTGAGGCTTTAGCAACACTATGCATTGGAGTTGCTGTGGAGAATGCAAAAGTCATGCCACGGGGTGGGAGAGGGTACTGGGAGAAGGAGGCCCTGGCGAGCTGTGAGCTGAGCCCAGCAAGGAACAGTTACAAGACAATAGATGCCTCTGTTCCAAAAATAGCTGGTGATGTGGATGCTTTCCAAGGAGGAACCCAAATCTGGAGAGCACACGAGGCAGGCAGCAGCATGTTGGATGCCAGAGGAGCTGGACAGGCACATTTCAGGAAGCCAAACGAGCGCACCAACAAATAGGTAACGTGGCAGCCAGAGGCCTGAACGAGCAGGTGGTGAAACTGCACGTCTTGCTGAAAGACACGTTGGGCTTGGAAACTGGTTGTGCAAGGCTGGCAGGGCAGCCTGCCCAGTGCCCCACTCCTTCAGAGAACCTCAAACGTGCTACTTTCCCCAGGGCAGGACAGACTGGCCAAGCACTGTGAGCCTGGTCCCACCACCATCACCTTGGTGTGCTCCACTCCTCTCCCAACTATCCTTTGAGGGGTTCATGCAGCTCTTCCAAAAGGGAGGGATGTGCAATGGTGCCGCTCCTGTGTTTAAGCCTCTTCTCAACTTCCCAGGCACTGAACCAGGAGCAGTGCCAGATGGCAGGGTGGCCTCGTACCTGGCAGGGCGTGGAGAGCTCATGGAGCTGCTTCTTGTCTTCCATGGGCTCCAGGCTCCAAGATGTATAAGTTCTGTGTTGAAAATGGCATCTTTCCCTTGATGCTGCAGGACTGGGGCTGTAACATGCCCTCGTTGCTTGCATCCCACAACACAAGGTTCAGTGGGAGACAGAGCGATAGATGGAGCAGAAGTGCTGGATCATAGAATCCCAGGCTGGTTTGGGTGGGAAGGGACCTTAAAGCTCATCCAGTTCCAACCCCCCTGCCAGCAGTAGGGACACCTTCCACTAGACCAGGTTGCTCAAAGCCTCATCCAACCTGGCCGAGAACACTTCCAGGGAGGAGCAGCCACAGCTTCTCTGGCCAACCTGGGACACTGTCTCACCACCCTCTGGGTGAAAAATTTCCTCCTAATATCTGACCTAAATCTCCTCTCACTGTGCCTGATTCTCTCCAGGCACATGGGCCTGATATTCCCAAACAGGAGCAACAAGATTATCCCAGCTGCCTTAAACTGCCACTGTGCTTTGAGAAGCTGCCTCTCTCCCTCCCCATCCTGCCTCCCATTCTCTCCATCTCCACCACCTGGCGCTCACTGGATGATCAGACACAACCTCCAGCTCATTCTCATACCTGTGACACCTGCATTCAGCAATTGCTGTGAGCTCCAAGGATTTAAAAAAAAAAATAATAAAAAAATCAGAAGGCTGTGTTAAAAAGTACAGAAGACTTAAAAGACTCAGAAGGAAGACTTGTGTTGTTGTAGGTTTCAAAAGAACCTTCTGGTGTTCCAGCCTAGGTGGGTCCCAGTTGCAGGGTCTACCCTGCAAGCAGAAGAACAGAAGTGCTCTTGCTCCCTCCTTTCTTTCAGACAAAACCAGAAATGCTGATGGAGGTGGCTCAGCAGATACCACAGAGTTCGGGGTGAACATGCAATCTTCTGCAGCACGACGTGCACAGCGTGGTCTGTCACCCTACAGTCCAGGTGGGACAATCTGGAGAGGACATGCTGGTGGGTTGCTAGCGGAGAGGTTGAGCAGATCTAGTTTCTTTCTCTGAGTTCACAGGACAGATGCAGCCACAGGAGCATGTTCCTCTTGATGCAGATGCTCTGGCTCTTTACTGAAGTTATTCTCCAACAAATATCGTTAAAGCCTGTGCAAAATCGAGGTGCAAAATTAAAGTGCCTGAGCATCATGACATAACATCATCCCTGCACGATTTACAATCCCTATGCCATCCAATCCAAGCAAAGCTAGCCCAAAATCTGCTGCACCACTTGCCTACTGTCCCCTGCCTGCTCCCACCTCTGCTGCAGCCACCCTGGTGCCCATGGCAAGGGCTGGATCTGCAGAACCCAAGCGATGGGAGAACATCACCCACGCCTGCACTCAGGAGAGGAAATTCACTCCAGCTGCCAGCTCTGGGTGATAAGACAAATCTCCTTTCATCTCTTAGTGCCACTTGCTCCACCCTTTCATTCTGTTATTTTTTCCCTGGTTGCTCCCCGGCGCTGCCGTACCCTGCTCCACATTCTCCCCTGATTACCCCGCGTCACATTGACGTCAGGGAGGCAGCGAGGGGCACGATAATGGGACTTCTTTCATAACCTGCCTGCCCCGAGGGCACTTGTTAAACGTTGGGGTTGAGTGATAGGCGGGTAACGGCATTGCAAGCCATCCCGAAGGCACCCACACTGGTTTTTCATCTCAGCTTTCCTGTCAGATCAGGAACGGAGCAAACACGCTTGAGAAAGGAGATTGGAAAGGGGCAGGTACCTGTCTCGGCTGGTGAGGCTCAGGGTGCCTGCACAAGGCAGTTTCCAGCAGTGATTTCATGGAATGATCCAATTGGTTGGTTGGAAAAGATGTTTGAGATCATTGAGTCCCTTCTTCACGCATCGCTGAGCTGTCAGCACCCATACACTGGTGGAAATCACTTCTAGAAAGAAAAAAATAATAATAATAATAATAATTAAAAAAAATTAGTTTAAAACTCAAGTTGTGTCAGACTTTGGAATTCAGCACGGCCATTTTTGCAGGATTGGCATGTTTTTGGTGTTGTTCATGATGAAGCGATATCATGGGAGATGTTAGTGATGTCCACAGCTCTGGTCAACAGACTACATCACGCTCTGGGATTCATTTGGATGGACTCCCACAGAAATTCCCCGTGAGAGGTGACAGGCTGCCAGGAAGGGGCATGTAAAAAGGCAGAGGGGACAGGGCTGAGGGGCAGATCCCCACTCCCAAGCTCACCAGGATCTGCTGCACAGGACCCTCAGCATCCACCCTGGGACAAAAGACTGGGGGTCTGGCCACAAGCTTCTAGCTTGGGCAGTACTTCTTACTTATCCATCCTGGTCTGCTGGCTCCGTGTTCACACCGAGCATCAGCCCCGTCAGGAGAACATCAGAGTTATCCCATCCTCTTGGGTTGGACACGGTCGCATGGTAGTGAGGGGGACAGGTCTTCAATTTTTCCATTTCCCTTTTGTTTGAGAGTCTTCTGAAAAAAAAAAACCCAACAAAAAAACAAAAACCAAACAAACAACAATTTAAAAATAAAAATCCAAGACTGCCCCAGCCCTGCCTCCTTCTCCTTCATTCTTGTTCCTTGCTGGCAAACCAGAAGGATTACCTCAGCTGCTGGATTTCTCTTGCTCAAGGAGGGTTGCTTGCAATAACTCCTGGCACGGCTGTATGTTAAACGTTGGCCCAGCCTAGGTTTCAAAAAGCCCAGGTTTTGGGAAGAGGGCATAAATTGGGGCGTCATTTTTGGGCCATAACCATCATTTTCAGACTTGGATCTCCCCTTCCTGTGCAATGAAAATCCATTTCTCATCTTTGGGGAGTCTATTGTAGACAAAAGAGACCAGCGTGGTTTACACATGGAAAAGAATTACTATGAGTTGCTTTATAAAACATTTTTTTATTGATGTGCTCCCGGTCTCCTGTTTGCTGGTGGGTAATTAAATCAATTAACAAGCATCTGTTTATTTATTTCCCTCGTTTCTGGATGTAAGCAGTTTGGGTAGCAGTTTGTAACAAGGGCCTGCTGTAGCTTGCCTGCCGACACATGAATATTCAGGCAATCACTTGCCTCTGTCACAGAATCACGGAATCATAGTGGTTGGAAAAGACCTTTAAGATCTCCAAGTTCAACCATGAACCCAACACTGCCAATTCCACCTCTAACCCATGTCCCTCAGCACTGTGTCTGCACAACTCTTCAATCCCTCCAGGGATGGGGACTCCACCACTGCCCTGGGCAACCCCTTCCAATGCCTCAGAACCCTTGCAGCAAAGAAATTCTTCCTCACATCCCATCTCAACTGCCCTGGCCACAACTGGAGCCCATTTCCTCTTGTCCTGTCCCTTGGGCCTTGGTTGAACAGACCCACCCCCACCTCTCTCCACCCTCCTCCAAGGGACTTGGACAGAGCCACAAGGTCTCCCCTCAGCCTCCTTTTCTCCAGGCTCAACACCCCCAGTTCCCTCAGCCACAAGGGAACTCAGCACACTTGTGCTCCAGTCAAGAACTGATCTGCATTTTAGTAAAGTCCCTCAGACACTCTTGAAGCCCTGTTGGGCTTTTGTGTCCCTCTCACAAACCACCAACCATCCTTTGAAAAAGCAGGCTTTGGGTACCATGCTTCCTAGGAAGACTGTGGAGACTGGAAGCGTCCTCTCTGCCCACGGAAGGATGGCCTGATTTAATGCACCACCCCAGCCATGCCACCCCTCTCCACCCCAGACCATGCACTTTGCTCTTTTCGCATGTCTGGGTGAGGAAAGTCCACCAGGGAAGCAGCAGCTGCCTGGGAATTCATCATCCCTGGGTTCATGTAAGGCATCCGGGTACATCTCTACCAAGCCCACCAACCCTCCTGGGCAGCTGGATGGCCCTGACCTTCTGGTGAAAGCTTCTCCCTGGAGTACTTTGGGGTCACCAGAGCACCCCACATAGTGCCCTCCCCAATTCTCTTGCAAAACAAGCTCCCTACGCCCAGAGCCAAAGGCTGCAAACCTGGCAAGCGACATTCCCCGCGTGGAAGAAATCACTTCGAGTGATGCCTTCAAAGAGTCGTTTAATCACCGGGAAGCACAATTAAAGAGGCCTGAGGAGCAAGAGAAGAGGGATTAGCAGGATCTGGGAAGGAGCATTCATCACGGCGAGCAGTTTGCAGGGGCACAGCTGCTGCTGACTCCTCTCTTCCAGATGCTCCAGTGTGATTGCCGTGTCAGCAGGATGAATGTTTATTCCCTTTTCAAGCCGTCAGGCAACTCGGATGCCGAAACCGTGCAACGCTAAACACGCTTGTTTTGTAGAAGCTGGGAGAAATGAAGCTTAAAGATGAGGGAATTACCAGAACGGATTAGACCAGCCTTGTATCTTCTGCTTCTGATGTGAGACACCATCAGCAGCTCCCGAGGCTTCCAAAAAAGCCTGTGGCCAGCAGTTGGGGGGCTTCCTGCCCCCCCCCTGCACACGTGCTTGGGAGAAGGGAGGGTAGGAGTCTTAATGACCCTTTCAAAATTCCTTGGGTTCGGTAATTTAATTAGTTTAAATGAACCTTCAGAGCTCAATTTAGCACTATCTCATTGCAGCATCTACTGGATGGCAGGATTTTCTCCTCTGCTCTTCAAATGAGATGACAGAGTTTTGTCATCTGACAGTAAAAAAAAAATATCATCGGGGCTTGCAGTGCCAGACGGGGTGTGCAATCAGAGATGGAGTGGTTGCACACCAAGAGAACACAGGTGACAGCGGGTGAGGGAGGGAACACCTTGGACATGTCATTTCCATGGTCATTTCCAGCATCAAGATGTTGCAGGACCCACGCTGGGACTGCCGGAGAGGCGGCGTCTTCCTATTTGTCTGAAGATCAACTTGGGATGGGACCAGACCCAGCTGGGAGGGTGACTGGAGTTGGCCAACCTCTCCTTGCATCTGAGACTACACCCGGGAGTTGCCCAACCTCTCCTTGCATCTGAGACTACCCCTGCCATGTGGTGCCCTGGATTTCTGCTGCTGTTTCAATGGTAGGTTCACTGCATCACCAAGGGCAAGTGATGGGGAAGTGACATGGAGATACAGAGAAGGTAGAAGACCTCAAGCTGAAGAAGCAACATGCCTGACTGCAGATGACCCAGAGCAGGCAGAGTGGTTCCCAGGCAGTGAGGCCTGTTTTGGAGTGTCTGGGACCTACTACAAACACATGGAGAGCCTCCTCCCGTGAACAATGCAGACAGAGGGTCTCCAGAGAGGCAGGACACCCACTACCATTCATTGCAGAGCTCACAGAAATTACAGAATCACGGAATCCCAGAATTCCCTGGATTGGAAAAGCC
>NW_010322915.1:0-218 GCF_000700745.2 Antrostomus carolinensis | reverse complement strand
CCACCTGAAGACCCCAGGAAGGATGGAGGTGCCCAGCGCTAAGGTGGGGCCAGGCTGCCACAGCCCTTGGAGCTGGGAGGGCAGCAGTGGGGAGGAGGCCAGGATGTAGGGCTGGGGGTCTGGGGGTGCGGGGAGACCTGGCCAGTTCCTCAGCAGGCCTGAGCTCCTCCCTAGGGCTACCCGGCCACAGCCAGCAGCCGATCGGGGTCTCAGGCTGG
>NW_010322914.1:990-1761 GCF_000700745.2 Antrostomus carolinensis | reverse complement strand
ATCGGTGCCGGGCTTCCAGCCCCGCCACGCAAAACCGGGCCTAGCCTCCCCCGCAGATGGTGGACGAGCAGGGAAATGCAAAGCTCTTGTAGCCTTGTATGGGCTATCTCAGGAGCTGTAAAGATCTACGGTCTCAAACCACGAGTAAACGGAAAAAAGGGGCAATTTTTCCCCCCTAAATATTATCGCACGGTCTGGGTGCGTTTCTCAGGGGACGCCGCAGCCCGGCGAGGGCAGAGCCTGCCGCACTGTTCTCCGCAGTCACTGCGATGAGTAAACCGGTTTAATTTATCTCCCCCTCTCTCCTCCCTCCCCTTTCTCCCGCTCCGTGGCGGGGTCCCGCAGACCGCGGTATCTGAGAGGATGACCGAGAGCAGTCCTTTTTAGGAACAGGCAGGGGGCTGAGGTATGGGCTATAAATCCCTACCAAAATTTCTGCGTCATTTTTTCCCCACCGCCTCACGCCCCCGTGAGTGGTGGGTCCATGAATGGAACCGTAGGGACTCGTCAGCCACTGCGACAAACACGACAAATTTATATTTATCTGTCCGAGAAACGAGTGTGCTCCCGACGGAGCAGGAACCGAGCCGGGGCCCGCTCGGAAAGTCTCATCCAGGGGCCTCGGGACGTGTCGGCCTCCCGCAGCCGCCATGCCCGCCCGGCGCTAGGGCCCTTCTCCCGCACCCACCGCTCTGCTCCCGAGAACGGACCCGGCACTACGGGAACCGCAATCGGCGGAGTCGGGATTTGTACGGCGGGGGTGGGGGGGTT
>NW_010322914.1:0-968 GCF_000700745.2 Antrostomus carolinensis | reverse complement strand
CCACCGAGCCAGGCACGCTTCCACTCGTGCAAAGCGCCAGCTCTAGAGGGAGGCACAAGCAAGCGGAGCTATTGTTCTCGGTTTACTTTAATTGCGTAGTTGGTTGAAGGTTGTAAACGAGGGGAAACTGCAGCAAAGTGGTGAACTAAACATTTTGCTGCATGAATTTGCATAAATACACCAGTACCCGCAGCGTCCAGGAAGGATGTGGAGCTGGTGACGGCGCGTTTAAGGAAACCAGTGTCCCGAAGCGTAAAACCCCCTCGCTTTAAAAAAAAAAAAATACCAGCAGCCAGGGGCACCGTCATGGTGGCTCTCCAGGCAGGGAAAAAGCTGCAAACCCGGCTGCCTCAGGGTGACACGCGTATCGAAGACTGTCACATCCAAGCGGAGCACTTCCTAGGCTAATATTTGTCCCGGAAAGAGCTGCTGCCGTAGTTATTTTTTTTGTTTGTTTGTTTTTGTTTTTAATTTCCAGACAAGGGGAATAAAATTAAAATATTCCTGAAGAAGTTCTCGTTAGCTTCGCTCTCCCTGGGCCGACTGGAAACACAGCCACGCAGGCGAAAACTGACTTCCTTGTGCGCACTTCGTTTGCAAAGGCCTAGTGGTAACCGTGATAGTCCCTGTCTTATTTATTAAGAAAAACAAAAAACCGCTGTAGTTGTTAAGGTGTTTCTCCCCGCAGCCTGGCAGCCGAAGCTCTCTCGCGTTAGCACTTGGAGTCTTGCTAATAAGAATAAAAATTTAAAAAAAAAAAAAAGTGATCCAGAAATTGTCCCGGGAGATCAGTGAGCCCCCGGTAAAATCGGAGCTATCGAGCTCCGGAGCAGGCAGCGGTATTTGGGCAGGGAAGGGCAGCGGCTGCGCGGGTCTCGGCTGCGGCGGAGGCGAGAGGCCGTCTGCGACGGCCGCAGCGCGGATGTGCAGCGCCTTTGGTTTGCGCGGAATTTCTCCCTTCCCACGTC
>NW_010322913.1:0-1939 GCF_000700745.2 Antrostomus carolinensis | reverse complement strand
ATAAAATAAAATAAAATAAAATAAATAAAATGTTACAAGCTGTGATCAGCTTGGTTTACTTTAGGCAAAAATCTGTAGATGGAGTTTAAAACTTAGCAAAGCTCCAAGTCTTATGTGTGACTGTATTGAACATAATAGTAAACAGGCACACTAGGATCCCATAATTTGTAATTTTTATTTTACCTGAGCAAGCCTCCAGGACCTAAAAACCCTGTATTTTACAATGCTAATAAAAAAGATTCTTTCTATAGAAAATCTGTTTCTATGTCCTGAAAACCATCAATTCCAAAAGAGAAAATGCATCTCGTTTTCACGTTACTCGCTGGCATCTCCTGCTCCTGTTCCTCCTCTCCCCTGACCCGCCGGAGGATGCTCCAGCCGCGTCCCCGGTCCTGCAGTGACATCCAGCGTTGGGGACCGGGAGAGCCGGAGCATCGCTCTGCCGGTCCTCTGTGCTTTCCTCACCAAACACAGCTGAGAGATATTGCAAGTCATTTTTCTTCCTGGAAACAGGGAGAACAAGGTGCCAGTACCATTCGGGATAAGGTTTTCTAAACAAACAAAGAGACAAAAAAATAAACAAACAAATAAATAAAGGGATAATTGCAAACTGGTATAAGCAATGCATTTGAGATCGAAAGCAATTTGGGTAACAACATGAGCAGAACAAAGAGAATGTCCTTGGGGTAACTAATAAAAAATAGGTAAAACTTATGGAATGAAAATTCATGAGCAAAAGACATGACTTTTTTCCCCCTTTAAAGCTTTGGAGGAACTGGCATTGATTGTCACAAAAAACAATGGTTTCCTGTTTTGTTTTGTTTTCTTGGTTTTGTTTGAGTTTTTTGTTGTTGTTGTTTTGTTTGTTTGTTTTTTCCCTGCATAAAATACTTAGGGGCAGAAAAAAATACCTTCATAACAGCCCATTATAGGACATACATCTCTTTTTTTTTAACTTCATTAATTTATTGGTGATGGGATGAATGTGCTGTATAAATCCAGAATGTACTGATCAGAATAGGCAAAGTAGAGGTAGACCACCAAAACACTGAAAACTCCTCGAATTCTTGCTATAAGATTAAAAAGACCACAATTACAGCCCTCCAAAGATAGGTCTGTAAGAACCTACAAGAACTTTTTGTGACAAACAAGCTTTTAGAGTAATCAGATTGTATAGGAGGACAAGAAAACAACAATGAAACAAGACAGCTTTCCAGCCTCCCACTTGCTTCCGCCCTCTGAAACTACTTGCAAAAATAAAAATATCTGGAGGTGCAGTTGTCATTTTAAAATTTATGGCTCCTACAGGAAATTTTAAGATTTCTCTGGCACTCTGTACTTTGCAAAGCTTAGCAGTTTTAATTACAAGGAGCCCTTATTGTTTTCCCTTTTAACGAAGTGTATGTCTATCGGCGTCCGGTGGAAACCTGTAAGAGAGGAGCGAACTTTTGGGTAGAGTTTCCACGGATTTAGACTGCTGAGGTACCTTAAGAAGGCTTTAATAATCTGCCCCCCAATTCACAAACTCTTAGTTTTTTAAGATGACGGCTACCCAGCTCTTCTGTGTTTAGCAGACGCGATTTGCAAGGGCTCTATTCATTCACAACAAATCTGCCACCTTTGATGTCAAAGAAGCTGTGGAGTGGCTGACTGCAAGCTGCAGAGGGTCACAGATCTCTGCTCCACATCCAGCCTTATCTATTCATCAGAAATTCATCCAGGCCATGGAAACTTTTTTATTTTCACTGCACAGGCCTCAGAAAGCCAAATGGCATGGGAAATTTAATGTAAGTCAGTCTCACATTCCCTGACCATGAATGTGAAAAAAAATTAATCCTCTGCAGCTAAATACTTTTGTAGTCATTTGGTATAAAAGGCAATGGTCTGTCACTTATATCCTACGCTAAACCAGTAATGAAATCTTGAAAGGGGAGGCGGG
>NW_010322912.1:0-727 GCF_000700745.2 Antrostomus carolinensis | reverse complement strand
CCTGCCACGCCGCTGACACCAGGACACAGGGAAGCACCCCAAGCCCCGGCACGGCGCCTGGGCTGGCTGTCACCAGTAGGTCCTGGCTCTGAGCTGGGGGCCAGAGTGTCACCAGGAATTCCCGAGCCGTCCCTGAGCCCTGGGTGGTTTTTGAGCCCTGTTTTTGCTCATGGCTTCCTCTCCCAGCCCTGGCTGAGTGTGCCGGCAGTGCCAGCCCGGTGTAGGAGCATGGCAAACGCCAAACCTGGTTCTGCAGAGCTCTGGGGGGCCCTCTCCCTCCCTCGCACCCTCCTTCCCTCCCTTTCCTCCCCGCTGGCATTTTCACACTCTCTCCACAGCGCTGAGGACCCCGTCCCCTCTCCCTCCGCCGCTCGTTAATCCCTTTCTGTTCATTTGCAGCCCCCTTTTTCTGGCCGCCACCACCCAGGGTGACTCTTGGGGCTCCCCTGGTTTTGCCCCGGCTGAGGGCCCTCTCCCTCCCTCGCACCCTCCTTCCCTCCCTTTCCTCCCCGCTGGCATTTTCACACTCTCTCCACAGCGCTGAGGACCCCGTCCCCTCTCCCTCCGCCGCTCGTTAATCCCTTTCTGTTCATTTGCAGCCCCCTTTTTCTGGCCGCCACCACCCAGGGTGACTCTTGGGGCTCCCCTGGTTTTGCCCCGGCTGAGGAAAGCGGAGAGGTGGCAGGAAGGATTTCGCCCCCGGGAGTGTTGGGTGGGCAGAGCCGCC
>NW_010322911.1:4064-12234 GCF_000700745.2 Antrostomus carolinensis | reverse complement strand
GGTCGAGCATCAGCCAGGGCTGGGGGAGCCCAGCCTTTGTATTTGCTTTCAAGAGCCGGGGAGCCAGGGGGTGTGAAGCCCCCCACCCCGCTCCACGCCACGCGTGGGGCCGCTTCGCCGGCAGCTCCCCACCACTCGGCTGCGGTTTGTTAAATTGCCAACATCTCGATGCCACCATGGAATCGGTGTGGTTTTGGCGTTTCTCCGGTGTCTCTTGGTGTAGTGGCACCAGCCTTCACCAACGGTGCCCTCTGTGCTGGGACGGAGGCTCCTGCCCTCGACAGAGCGGCCGTGGAGCTGGGACACGTCGTGGTTTCCTCCCCGCAGCTGTGACCAAGCCAAGGGGAACGCGTGCTGCTGGGGTTCAGGGCTCCTTGTCCTCTTGCAACATCCCACACGTGAAATATGAAGCCAAGTTCCTCCTGATCCAGGACGAGGAACAATGCATTAACTGTGTCCTGCCCAGCTCCAGAGGACTGCAGTCCCTCTGCTTTCGTCCCCTGGCAGCTTCAGAGACATTTGGAAATCCTTCTCTTTTGCTCCCTGCCCTAAACTCGAGGACAGCAGCTCAGCATGCAATGTCCATGGGCTGCTTGGCCTTGGAGGACAGGGCAAGGACTCTTCTGAGGAGGGTTGGAGGATGTGGTGGGTTTTACCACCGCGGTCATTGTCTTCAAGTGGTTTTGTTGCTGAGGCTGCTGGACATGGGCTGGGGACTGTACTGTGCTGGCTCAGCCTGTCCCATCCAAGTCCCAGCCTAGATGACATGGTGAAGGAGGGCTGGCAGCAGACCAGGCAGGGACCCCTCCAGCTGCCTGTTGGCTGATGGGACTCTGTGCTGCAGAACTAGAGATGTTGGAGGAGGGATGGCATTTCAGTCCTTGCCCTGGGCAGTGCTGGCTCTACAGCACCACAGATCTACCCTGCAGCCCCCAAAGCGCTGCTACACGGGCCCTTCAGGGGACCTCCGTGTCCTTCTGGTGTGTGCAGGGACCTGTCCCCACCCCTACTCTGTACCCTGGAGCAGATATTGGTCCAACGTTGGTGTGGAATTGGAGAGCCCTGCCACATGACTGTCTCCATCTCTGCTGTTCCCCTTGCACACCAGTTCTTCAGGGGATGAAGACTGGTTTATCTGCCAGCATACGCTGCATGGGTCTTTGAGCAAGCTGCTCCTCACTCCTTGTGTGTTGAGCAGTGATTTGGGGTCATACTTCCTTCTGGGGAGTGTGTGGGGGGCAAAAGGGCCTGAGGCTGCAGAGGGCTTTGAGACCCCCGAAGGAAAGTGCTGGGGAGGAGTAATGTGTTGAAGCAGTTGGAAGTTGGTACCAGCACTGCTGGGGAGGGGATGTAAAACCTCCACTTCGGACTTTTTGGCTCTGGGCAGGATTTTGGGGATGTCTTTGGTCTCTTGCTGGAGGTTGAGTTCTGCAGATCCATGTAGGAAGCTGTGGGTTGGCATCCTTAAGCCTAGGATATTTTTTTAATCTGAGTTTGTGGGAAACAGCAGGAAAGGGCTATTTATGCAGAAAATGGCTTCCAATAAACGCTTTTCCTTTGGGAGCAGAGAGAAATTGCTGAGATGTGCTGGTAGTCCTTTTGCTTTCCTGGGACTGTCCTTGATTGCCAAGAGCGAGCCAGCCACACTCCACAGCCATACTGGTGCTCGGTGATGTTTGCAGCTCTGCTCCAAAACCCCGTGTCCAGCTCTCCATCACCCCATGGGCAGGAAGGAGCTTTCGAGGGCACCGCTAGCTCTGCGCTGCCCACTGATGCTCCTCTCAGTCCTACAAGAGGTCCTCCAAACTTCTTGAGATTTCCCTCGGCTCACAGCATTTCCTTCTTTCCTTCTTTTTTTTTTTTTAATTTATTTTTTTAAATCCATGTGATTGCAAAGTGCTGGCAGGGGGTTTTGCTGGTTTAAGGGTTTCTTACCTCATGGTTGCAGAGACGAGCTTAGCAGTGTGATGTCAGAGTGGCCTAAAGGCTCAAAAACCAACAGGGAAATAAAAGCAAGCCAACTCATCTCCTTTCTTTTTTTTTTCTTTCTTTTTTTTTTTTTTTGCTCTTGCAAATCTCATTATTTTAAAGGCTATTCCCTGATTTTTTCAGGGTCCGGAAAGCTTTAGGAGCTGTGGATGCTCAGGGTTGGCCATGTTGTTTCAATGTATTTTTTAGTTGTACTTTCCTTTGGAGGTGGTGAGTAAAACCTGCAGATTCAGTCCAGCTGACTAATATTTCAGGTTATCGAAAATGACAAAAGAAAGGAAGAGTGAATGAATGTAAGGCCTCCAGGAGAGGGACAAAAATCCCCGTGACTCACAAATACTCTATTTTTGAGCCTGACAACACAAAATGGTGCCTGTTCCCTGCTGCCCCTTGCCATGGGCTAGGAGACCATCACCATCAGAGCTGGGTTTGTGTCATGGGGCTGCCAAGTCCACAAGCCATTGTGGACTATTTTCTTCTATATCTTTCATCTCTCAGCCCTCTCCTTGCTCCTGAAGGACCCCCAAGGTCCAGACTGAGAAACAGTTGTGCTAGTGTTTGAAGGCATCAAACCTGTCTTGAGGATCCATGAGCTAAAAGAAGGGTGGAGAGGGCATTGAGGATTTTTTTCCTCTATGGTTGACGTCCACTAGAGACTTCAAGTGATAAGCACCGTCTGTGATGGTTTGGGAGCGTGTGCATGACCGTGTGCTTGGAAAGAATGTAGGAGGGGAGAGCTTGAGGACATCCTAGCCCCTCCCTGGGCAGGGGCATGGGGAAGCTTTAAAGCCATTTGGCAAAGCAAGCGCTTGGGGTCTCATCCTGTGGCACTGCTCTTCACTGGGACCCACCTGCAGAGCAAGATGGGACCCTTTGTGATCTGTGAGTGCAGAGCACCCATGGAACGGGGTGGGATGTGACCTGGGCTGGCTGAACCTTTGCTGAAAGAAGCAGGTAGGCAGAGGAGCACAGGGGAGAAGGTGTGCAGCCCTTCCCTCAGCTCTCTCATCTCAGTGAGCTTGTGCTCCTCCATAGAAACGTACTCATGAGTGTTTGTCAGCAATTGCCATCAAAACAGGCAAAAATCTCTAACCTGAGGGTCAAGCCCCTCTCCCAGGCTCTCATGCCATGCGATTGCCCCCACCTCCTCCCTAAAACAGCAGGGAGCAGCCCCTGTGTGCGGCATCTCATCTCACTGACATGACTTGGCTGTAGCCCGTGGCCTGGAGGTCGCCGGCAGATGTTGGCTGTCAGTGGTGAAGAGCTGGAGTGGTGTCCTGGGGATGCAACAGGTCCGGGCAGCTCCAAGTGACCCTGTCACCACAGCTGCCCTGATGGGTGAGGGCCATGTGCTGCCTGCGCTGCTGACCCGGGCTCTGCCGTGGTGGGGTGGAGGATGCTCCTCACTGGGGTCCGTTGAGTGAAATCCACTATGGAGTTAACACGTGCTCTCGGTGCAGTCGTCTCTTGTTTAGGGGTTTGGCCCGGTGCCACGTGAGGAGCGTGGGCAGGCAGTGCTGGAGGCCAGTGGGGACAGTTTTTGTTCAACATTGTGGATTCTTGGTGCAAAGGATGGTTGACCAAAACAGGGCATGTCCGAGTGTGGCGGAGCCTCTGCCTGGGGAGGAGCCCAGCTGCTCTCTTCACCGTTGGATTCCCTGGGGCTTTGTGGGAGCACACGGAAGCTGCTCGCTCCCAAACGCTGCTGGGGATTTTGCTCGTGCTGTGGCAGATTGCTGCTCCCTGTGTCAGCTGAGTGGGTTCTCGCATGTCCCATCTCTAACACCCAGGAGAGATCTGCCCAGTGTGAGATGGGGTTTCCCTTGTTTCAGCAGCACTGGGGCAATGAGTGGCCAATACGAGATGACTCCTTTGCCTGACCTGAGCCAGGTCCAGGTCCTGCTCAGCTTTGATTCAGGCTAGCAGTGTGAGCAGACCGATGGATTTGTCCATGTCCATCTGCTGGAAACACTCCCTGTTTCACCCAGCCTTTGTTCCCTCCCAGCTCCTCGTTATTTTTCATGGCATTTCCCCCTCTTAACCTCGTGCTGCTCGAGGCTGTTGGTGCAGGCTCAGCGTTTGGGCTGGTGCTTGTTCAGCTGAAGGCTCCTCTGTGCGAGCCAGGTTATTTCATGTGCTCCCTGGCACAAGCAGTCCTCAACGGTGAGGCTCAGCCCTGGCTCGGCTCTTTAACCACAGCAGGGAACAGCATGTCCAGGTGAACCCAAGCCCCAAAACGGCCCACGGGGAATGACGCAGCAAAGGTGAAATATCAAAGGGAGAGGGGAAGTGCATGGCAGGAGCAGGGGAAGCGGAGGAGAGAATAGCCGGAGCTGACCTCAGCGGGGCGGGGAGCCGGCCGTGTGCATGGAAGGGAAATGGGAAAAGGATACAGCTGGGACCAGCCCCAGCACCCGCGTGCTCTGCCCCAGCGCCGCTGCTGCTTCCTGCTTTTCCTCTGGGACAGGCTGCGGGGGGAATGTGCTGGGACAGGACTAGCCCCGAGCAGACTGGGGGTCCCAGAGGTGCCCATTGAGGATTGCAGCAAATGCTCCTGATGGGGCAGCTCTGGAGATTGGCCAGGAGCCACCCAGAAGCCACATGTGACCAGGGATGCTCTTGTGCCAGGAGCTGCTGTCACCTCCGGCTCGCTGTGGATCTGCCGTGGTGCGCAGCCAACCCAGCTCCCCGGGTTTGTTCCAAGGCAGCACGGAGCAGATCCTGTCCTTCCAACCTTCCCTGGCTGGCACGTAGCGAGAGCCGGCGGTGTCACCACGATCAGGGCCGCCTGTCGAGAAGCGACACAAGCTGTCCCAGGGTGGCTGCTGTCCCTTCAAGTGCTCTCGGCTGTGCCCAGGGACAGCTGACTTTTTTTTATTATTTATTTTTTTTTTTGCTTGTGGAGTTTTATTTTTAGCTGGAAAAACCCCGAACCTTTAAAAAACAAACGCACACAAAGTTTTCGTGAAAAAATTCTCAACATAATGGGATTTTTCTCTTCTTTGCAAAACTACCTGTGACATTTCTAAATGAAGGGTTCCTCCTGTCCTTCTGCTTTCCCCCTTCAATCTTCAATGAAATTTCTCCCTTCCTGAAGTCGCCCTGTTTTCCTCCCCAAGATATGCTCTGTCAGGAGGAGGAACAGCTAATATAAGGACTGTTTTTTTTTTCTGAAATGTTGTTTTTTAAAATTTAAAAAAAGGAAAACGTAGTAGAAAATTTTCAAAAACATCCCTTTTGAACCCCTTAAAATGGAATGGGATTAATAGTTTTGGTTGTTTCCCCTTTCTTCCAACTGGTTCTCATCTGTCCTTAGCCTTTGGTGTGGGAGAACTGGGACAGTAAATGGCAGAAAGTGGTTCCTACTCTTTCTTTACTTGAGGGAAAGATTTTTCCCTCCCAGTTGAGGTCTTTCTTTGGGGCTGGAGAGGAGATCGTGAAGCTGTGGGCACCCAAAAGCCAACATCTGGAGGTGTTCATGCCCTTGACCTTCTCTTCTGTCTAATGGATGGATGTTCAGAAGTCATTTGGGGCTCTGTGGGGTCCGTGGGGCTGTGGCAGAGCTGGGGTTGACCCAGCAGTAGGTCAGGGTGGATGTGGGGACTTGAGAGTGGGACAGCAGAAACCTCAGGTCCTGGGGTCTGTTCCAGCAACACTTCCCAGGTGACCTTGGGGAAGTCACTTTGTCTCTCTGCACCTCGTTTCCCTTGCTGGGAAAGAGAAGGGCTGGATCTTTGCACCCGCGTTCTTGGGTGGGTAGTTAATACCTTTTGATTGCTCTGAGTTGCCGCAGGGGTTTGATCAGCCACCATTGACTCAGTTGGAGCAGAGGACAGTAGCTTTCCTTCCAGGTTAGAAATACTTAAGTTGCTTTTCAAGAGTAGCTACTGGTTTCTCAGACTTGAAGGCACCAGAGGTGGGGACACTTCTGGTCTTAGACAACACAGCTTTCTGCACCCTCTTGGCACCCAGAAGCATCCAAACCAGCAGACACATTTCAGAAATTTATCTTCCATGATGCATCTGTGGGTCTCGCCTGACCCGGCCCAGGAGCCTTCCCCCTGACTGGGGAGGTGGTGCCAGGGGGCAGAGCTCTTGGCCCTTAGAAGGGAATATTTGAGACTGTGACAGGCTGAGGTTGCACCTTCCATCGCAAAAATCTGGACATGGTGGTCCTCATCTGGCCACCCAAACTAAAGTTGTTTCCCAGAGGTCCCGTTGGAGTGGCCAGTGCTGCTCTGTCTCAGGTACCTGACCCCTCGGCTGGGAAGGGGACCCGCTGGGGGACATCTTGGGATGGGGCTGGTGCTCCTGTGCACATCTGGTGGGACCTGCTGCCCATGTCTCTTCCCAAACCGCAGGGGAAATATCAGACTGGTAGGCAGCGGCTGCCTGTAGCCCATGTGGGAGCCTCGCAGCCCCCGGCCGTGCGCAGCCAGAGCGGGAAGGGGAGCAAAGCAAACAGGCTTTGGCCAGGCTGTTTATTTTGTGCTGGGGTAAGGGATTTTTTTATTTTTTTACATTTCAGACATGAGATGAGTGTGTTACTCAGCCATGACTCGAGAACTTGTGAGCAATAAAGTCATCCTGAAGTCTGCCAAAAAAAATCTTCTTAGCACACCCACCTCATCACACGTTCCCACTGTAGCTACTTTAGTGTGATCTGCTGCTGAAAGGCGGCTACCTCGTGGGGAGGCTGTGGTAGCCATCTGCGAGCTTGCGGCAATGGCCTGTGGACAAACCCATGCCCATCGGCACAGCACCGTGGGGTGTCACCTGCCTGGTGACTGAGACCCTTTGCCAGCAGTATCACAAAGATGGTGGGCTGGGGTTTGCTCCAAAATCCAGGAGAAATCAGAGCTGGAATGGGCTGTGTAGTCTTCCTCCTGCAGCCTGGGCTGGGTATTGGGTTTGGGTTGTTGGCTTTGACCTTTTGGGGTCAAGATTGACCTGAAACCTCCATGAGGCAGAGAGCTATGGACACCTTCATCCTCCTGCCCTGTGCCAACACAACTCCCTCAGGGCTGGCTGGATGTGAGGGTGACTTGGGGCTCCAGAGCCCTGCACTGACCACCGCTGCTGTTTTGGGGTGGTGATGAGTAGTGTGGTGCATCCTCCAGGCTGTGGGGAGAGGTGGCATGGAGACATGCATCGGCAAACCAGGAAAGCATTGTTGGAAGTGCCTGAGAAAGTGCATAGTGATGCTAAAATTTGCATTATTGGGGGCTGACTGGTCCCCTGGGTGAGGAGATGGGGTGCTGGGTCCCCATGGCGAGAGCCCTCACCCTCAAGCTGGTCACCCTGCGTGAGGGCCGGTGCAGCCCTCCGGGACTGGGATGCTGCTGGAGCTGGATACTGGGGCTTGCTATGGGTGGAAACCCCGCTCTGTTGAAGGCAGGAAGGGTTGGGGTAAGAAACAACCCCATATGTTGGGGTGGGGTGCAAGGGGCAGTGTTGAAGACACCCCATCACCTCCCCACTGGTGGGCAGGAGCCGGGGGCAGAAGCCCCTCACCTGAATTGCCAGGGTAAAAGCTGCCTCCGCCACGGCCTCCTCTCCCTACCCCTTCCCTGCGCCGGGGCTCTAAATAATTGATAACGCTGATAAATAATAGATCTTGTATTTGCTCCTTCGCTTTTCTCTGCCGGGGTGTGCGCTCGCAGCCGGGCAGTGCTGCATTAGGGTTACGGGGATGGGGAGCACGGGGATGGGGAGCACACGGCTGTTGGGATGGGCTAGGGAGCTGTGCAGCGGGGAGAGCATTCCGGGGAGATAAAGGGCTGGTTTGATGTGTGTTCATGTGGCGGGGCTGTTTTGCCTTGCATGCCTTTCTCTTTTGCTTTATTTTTTTCCTGGAGTGAAGCCTGGCGCCAGCAGTCTGGAACCAGCCTGACAAGCTTTTGAGTTATGGAAAGGGGGAGGAAGGGGGGAGGAGAGAGAAAGAGGGAGCGAGAGAGGCAGGGAGGAGGAGGGTGAAGGCAGAGGGAGGCAGCTGGGATGTGGATTATTAGGGGAGAACAAGAATACACACAAGAGGCTGGTGGGGTGAGGGCTGGGGGCTACCGAGGCTGGTGGGGAGGGGATGGAGCCGGCTTCTAGCAAACCTTTCAAAGGAGATTTTTTTTTTTTTCTTCTTTTTTTTTTTTTTTTTTCATTGTGGGGGGGGGGGGGGATTGGGGCA
>NW_010322911.1:334-3726 GCF_000700745.2 Antrostomus carolinensis | reverse complement strand
CCACGCTTCGCACGCCTGGGGCCTGGGAGCCAACAGCCCCACCAGGGTCTGGCATTGCCAAAAATCCCCCCCTGGTTGATGGAGACCCCCCATCTGCCATCACCCCCCTGCTCAGGGAAAGCAGCTGCTTCAGCAAATTGAAGGCTCATGATGGGGAGATGCCCCCCCATAATGGGAGAGGGTGAACACGCCTCATGGGGGCTGCGAGGGGGTGGGTCAGGCAGCATGTTTGGAAAGGTCTCATGGGGGTCCCCACAAAAGCCACGTGGCACCCACGAGGGCTGTTCCTGAGCTGCTCCGGCACGTTTTTTTCCCCCCAGACGCCACCTCATTACCTCCCACGGGTGCCCAGCCACGAGAAGCAGAGGAGCGAACGCAACCTCACTGCTTCAGCCTGTCGTGGTGGCCTTTCGGAGCTGGGAGCACCATGCCAGGCTCGGGGAGAAATCCAGGGTGAGGGGACGGGGGTTCGGAGCTGCTTTGCAGGGGCTTTGTTTGGTTTGGTTTCAGCAGAGCCTGTGTAACTCTAAGGACTGGTGAAGGCTGGGGAGAAAGGAGCTCTTTGTTAAAGGCTGAGCAGCCCCAGGTCTTTAAGTCAGCCTGAGCACAGAGCTCTGAGAAGCTGAGATAACCCAAGGACCAGCCGATTTTGGGATGGGCAGATTTCACCTCTAAAGGGAAGCATGAGAGTGAGGGTTCATGCACCCAGCTCCCAAAGAAAAGCCCAGCAGAAGCTCTGAGAAGCACCACCACCATCTGCCAAGTCTTTGTCTTCACAGAGGAGGTGGAAGGAGGAACACCCAGTTTTCTGAAATCTCCATTACAGGTTTCCTACAAGCTGCAGCTCTTCAGAAAAAATACTTCTTTCTCTGGGTTTCCAGGAAGCAAAATGTTGCCCTCCGCTGTTTGCAGCGTAGCTGGAACAGAGAGCTCGCTGCGTCCGAGCCTGGTCGGCACTTTGCTCCAGTGTCGCATCCCCAGTGGTGGCCAGGGCTGGGTGGTTTGGAGTGGGACAACTTCTACCCAGCCCATAGATGCTGCAAAGACCTGCAACAGGTCCGGTCATCCTCGGTTAGCCACCACTAATGAACACCTCCTACTCTCAGGGTGACCTACTCCCACCCTGGCACCTTAGCACAGGGCTGAGACATGGCAGTTGGCCATGGGTTTGGTTGATTTGGGTTCAGATTGAGATAGGTCTGCTGAAGACCAGCATCCTCACACCTCGTGTTTCACAAAATAACACCACCAAGCAGCTCAGTTGTGCATCCTTGTTCCAAATTCCTCATTTTCTCCCTTCTCTTTCTTCTTGGCAACTCTTTGAGCTCTTTCTGGTAACTATAGAGCCTCACTGGCAAACTTGTCCTCCAGCTCCTCCTTGCTGGAGATGCAACACAGATGGATCCGTAAAGTGGTTGGCTTTTATAGACCTCCAGCATCTAAATGTTGAGGGTCTTAAACTGGTAAATGAAGGGAGGGATTACTCTTTTCTGTAGATGCGGAAACTGAGGCGCAGGCTACTTATCTGGTGAAAAGAAGTCAGATTTTAGAGCCAGATGACATGGTTGCACTTGGAAACCATTGCTGCATGGGCTTCCTTGGCACCTCTGGCTCTTGAGATGCTGCCAAGAAGGAGGAGACCCTTTTCCCCTTCTTCTTCTCCAGAAGGGAGCAGAAGCTGGGGACAGAGCTGGGAACACAGCCCCACGGCCCGTCCTCAACCTGTCACCTCCCCGCTCGCACAAGAGGCAGCAGGCGGAAATAAAACACAATCCGGGGCTGACGGAGCCGGGAGAAGTGAGATGAGTCTTGGTGGGGAGACCAGCCTCACCTTTCATATTCTAATGCCTTGCCTTTGCCTGATTTGTGAGCTCTCGGGAGTCCTGCTGGGAATTCGCTCGAACGGAGGCACACGCCGCCGTCCCTCGGTAAATTACACAGAGATATAATGAAGGAGGAGAAATCAGTTACTCTGTGACTGTGGCTCCCCAGGGGACCTTAATTCAAATATTTGTGGAGCTGAGCAAGTGGGGCGTTGGGGAGCTGCCGAGTTGGAGTGTCTCTCGACAGGTTGCTTGCAGGTGGTTGGTGATGGGGAGGCAGCGCTCCGGGCTGCGGGATCCGTCCCCAAAAAGGCTTCAGACTCTTGACGGTGCTTTAGGTGGTGTTAGCCAAGAGGAAGGTGGGACCATAGTCCAGCTGCAGCTGTCTGGAAAATGGAGGTGGACTCTAGTCTGCAACTGGTGGCTGTTGGGATGGGGCAGCCTCACGTGCCCCTTTGCCAATGGCTTTGAGCAGTGTGGAGCGATGGGGATGCCTGCCCATGGCCGGGCTCTGCAATGCCCCAGCACCATTGCTTGGGGAAGGATGGGGACAGGGACCTGGGAGGGGACAGCCTGGCCCTCCTGTGGTTTCCTGCAGTGAGGGAGGAGCAGGGTTTGCAAAGCCAGGTGAGCTCTCTGCAGCCCAGGTGGCTGCTGTGTTCAGCAATGGATGTAGAAAGGGTTAAACGCTGCATGGCAGCAAGGAGCAGGCAAACCCCACATTGCTCAATTTAGGAATGAGAAAATCAATCTCCCTCCAGTTCCACCGCCAGCCCAGTCTCTCTGTGTGCCCTCACACCAGGCTTTCTGCCCTCTCTTCTCCGGGACATGCCAATGCCATGGACCTGAGAAAACAAATGGGACCAGCAAACAGGGCACAGCTGGAGGGTCACCCCTTTGCTGGGTGCATGAAAGACCTGTTAGGTCCAGCTTCACCCTGATGGCCAAGGCTGTGGCTCCACCAAGGTCATGGTGGCCTCTTGGCTATGCTGTGGTTCTCCTGCCCACGTCAGCAGTGGATGCTTTTACCTGCAAATGGAGAGCTGGGACGCAGGGTGAGCTGGGGTGCAGGGTAACTGGGGTGCAGGGTGCTCATTCCCCAAGGATTGGTGGTGGGGTGGGGGCTGAGGGCAGCTGCGTTCACCCTGTGCCATTCCGCACAGCCGTGCTCTTCTCGCGCAGGTCCCGTGCCATCACCCCAGCGATGTTGTTGCCAGCAGTTCCGCGCGCCAGCGTGAGCACACGCGGACGTGTCCCCCTCCCCGCGCCCACTCCTTGCACGTGCCCCCGCTCTCCCGCTCCCCAACGGGCCGCTCTGCTCATGTGCCGGCATCACGCCCCGAGTGCGCGGCAGTCACATATGCGCTCACACATGCTCGCTCCAAGCCGGAGTGCCTCTCGCCATCCCTAAGTTTTATCTCCGGATGTCGGGGCTGTCACGAGCGGTGGGGGCAATCCCGCACCCCCCCAAAGCTGTGCCACCTGCCAACGGCAAAGCACAGGCGTCCTCCCCACGCCGCGGCCCCTTGCACGCTCGGCACCTTCGGGGCTGTGTGCACACGCGGATCT
>NW_010322911.1:0-258 GCF_000700745.2 Antrostomus carolinensis | reverse complement strand
GGGGGGGGGGAAGAGAGAGAAAGAGAGAGAGAATGACAGACTGCAATCCCCCTTGAGTGCCTAGCCTCATGAATATTAATAAGGTGGTAATTAAAATGCAGGGACACAGCAGGACGGATGCAGGCGCTGCCTTCGGAGCGCTGGGAACGGGGGGAGCGCGTCTTTCCAGGCAGGTTTTGATTCCGTTCTCTGATGAAAAGAAGAAAACGGAGCCTTCAACTTTAATCAGTTTAGAGTTTTTTTGACACGACATATCTT
>NW_010322910.1:19668-43933 GCF_000700745.2 Antrostomus carolinensis | reverse complement strand
CTTCCAGGTATTTTTTGATAACTCCCAGAATAATCTTCCCTCTTCTTGCCTGACTCTGACTATGGGAGTGCACTGCAGGCTCCCACCTCAGCACCCCACCCCAGGATGAGTGGTGGCCAAGCATGTTTTTCCTTTACTCATAAAACTCACATAAAGCAACTCTATCAAGATAGTTAAGCAAAGTGAGAAGCTGAAATTGATTTGCTAATGTTTCAGTTGGGCTATTTGCTGGTTTTGATTGTTTTCATAAGAAAAATTTGACATTCTATTTCTCCTTCTTAGATGGACCAAAACCAAATTATGAAGCCTCCAGGATTTTTTCTCAGAACAGAAATGGTGTCCCACATGTATAAGGGCCTAGGCAAGTTGTCTCTGAATGGCCCTGTTCATGAATTCAAGAGCAAACTTCTGCCCTGTCTTACATAAGCTTGCTTCAGAGCAGAGGCAGAGTCCCTCCAGCTCTCCCTAGGCATTGGTTAATGCATGCAGGAGCAGGACACACTGTATTTTTGGAACTGTCCTTTGGCACTCATGTCAGTCTCAGCTCAAGTACATGCTGATAGTCCATCACTAAGAAGAGACAATTAATAAAACACTGAGAGGAAGCTTCCATGTCTCCCTTTTCCTCCTCCAGGCCTTTGCACACACGACTCGTTTCAGTAGGAGCAGAGTTTTAGAGGTCACGTTGTTCCAGCCCTTTGAACCTCTAGGTCCGTTAGAACTTTCTGTTCTTCATTACACACAGCTTCCAACCTGTTTTCATCAGCACATTTGATGTCAGAATCTGCTCTCTGAGTCTTGGTAAATATGACCTATCTGAACTTTTAAGACTAGTGTATGTTTAATCTCAAGTTCTCCAGTCAGCTTTTCTACATGAAACCCATTTCTCAGGGGATGAAGTGCAAAAAAGCAGCAGCTAGTTTCTGTAAATGTCTGGAATTGGTCCGAGGAATTTGGTAAAATTTGGGGGATTTGAAAATAAAGGGTACAGTGTTTTCTGCTTTTGATTTCTCTGCCTCTGTATTCATCTATAATTTGTGGAATCACAGTTAAGTCATGTTATGCCACTGACATTTTTGTATGGTGTAATCATTCCTGATTGCTGTCTCTGCCCTTTGCTAGCTGGTTTCTGTCTGCAGTACAGCTCTCTCAAGGGACCACAATTTAAAAAAGAAAAAAAAAAAGAAGTACCAGCAAGGCACTTTATTTTCTCCCTGAATATTTTGAGTAAAACAGGTCTCCCATAGAAAATGAAGCCAAATGAAATGGTGAGATAAGTTAATCTTCCACCTTGTCATCTTTCTTACCCGTTTCTTCCAAAGCAACAGAAACTTGCTGTCATCAGCAAGTCTTAAGAAATGTTGGTTGCTGGAAGAGAAGCAGTCCACATTCTAGTAAGGCATGTGCCTCACAGTGAGGTGAAATAAAGGCATGATTCACATGAAATCTGTTCTGTTTCTGCATTGTAAGATGTGAACCTCTCTTGACATCCTGGCAGTCCTGGCATATGTGCCTTGTTGTTAATAGTTATTCTTCGTGTGCCTGGGTGGACAGGTTGCAAAGGAAGCGTGTCCACCCATAGAGACAGTGCATTCTGCCAGTTCCGTCCTGTGCTGGCCTCAAACAGTGCAACAAGGAAACTGTTCTCTGAACAAACTGTTGCTCATAGTGTGAATGAAAGGCAGTGTTGTCGCCTGGCACTGGAAATGTCAGTTGAGGCTAGCTGGCTGGGAAAGGTTGGGAAGCTTCCTCCACTCTGGCCATATGCCCACAGTCTTCACTGCGTTGTAGTCCCTATCCAGATACCTGTGTTGTCAGGCTCAGGAAATCTGTAGACAATACCATCCTGAAGCCAAAAGTGTTTCTTACTTCGGAGACATTGCTTAGAACCTATGAGCAGAGTTGCAGTAGGGTTTTTACAAAGGCGTCCACTTTTGTGTCACTGGCATGTTGTCTCGGGTAGCATTTAACCCCAGATAGGTTTTAATCATTACTACAGCACGTCTGGCTCTGAGACGACAAAATGTAGTGTATGAAGTCTTTTTCATTCAGATTCGACAAAATGGTGAGCTGTGTAGGAGCTCTTTTCAAAAATAGTTTTGAACAAACACTTTCTGGACAGTCAGTCTGGTGATACTAACTTCAGCTGAATACCTGCTAGATTCTTCCTGAAGGTCACCATCTTTTCGGTCTCAGCTAATTTAATCTGATAAATCATTAGCTAGTGCACTTGTGAGACAGGACTGTGAGCAATGATGACAGAGGATTAACTGACAGTTTAGTCAGTAGCTTATAGGCATACTTACGAACTTAAGGGATGCTGAAGTTCACTATAACAGAGCATTTCTCGGGAGTTTTCTGCGTGGGATTTATATCATTTTAGTCCTTCCTATTCTCATTCCAGTGCTATGATTATGGTCCATAAAACAAATGACAAAAGTGTATTTTGAAAGCATTTGTTTCCAAGCATACATATTGAAACCTACTAGCAAAGAAATAAGCAAAATTGAAGAAACTGAAGTAATAAATAAACATGCAAAGTTTGGGCTTATTTTTATCTGTTTATAAATTAGAACCATTACGGCAGCTCTTCTCTGTATGCCTTTTGGATCATTTGTTTAATGAAAAAAGCCAAGATGTCTCCTCATAAGCTTAATTCAAGGTTGGTTGTTTGTTTTAATATGACTGCTCTATATTCTTTAAATTATACCTTGCATCCCTTCTCAGCTCTATTATCTGTGCAAGAAGGCAATTGAATAATGAGTCTTTCAAATAAAGTGTTACCTAAATCGACTCCATGAAATCTGAGTATACAGTCTTTTGTGTATGCTAGTGCCTATTATCACACACAAATTCTAGGGTTATGCAAAAATTTTACTGGCAATATGGGCCCTTATATCTGAAAATCTGATCCTTAATATCTCTGTGCATTAGTTCCCATTTGTAGAAACTATGAGATCTAATTGGCCTCTGAAATTTTTTTTTGATTAATAGAATTCAAGTCTGGATGGGACCATGGTAATTATTTAATCTGATATTTTACAGAAGACTGACTGAGACATGGAGCTCTCCAAGAGCAGGGGGAATTTATTTTGATTCATACAGTTAAAGAAGAAGGACAAACACTCTTCCTTGCAGTTGTAATATACCCTATTTTTCAGAAAACAAATCAATACAAAGTCTTAAAGGATGAAATTATCTTACATTATTTCAGCTTTAGTTTTCAGTCTTTGTGCAGCTTCCCTCTCCAGTCAACACAGAAATAGATATCGCAGGCTGACACTTCTAAGAATGATGGGCTCTATCACCTCCAAGAGCCATCTGTCTCTCCTCACTGAATATAGAAAGAACCTAGACAGTTAGCTGAGGACAGATTTTCATAAGCAATAATGGTAAAGTAAATGCCACCTCAAGTGCTAGTGTGGAGATATGCCATCAGATGTCTAATGACTAATGCTTACATATCATACATGTCGCATTTTATGTTCTATTTTTTTATAAGTGTAGCTTCCTACCACAAACACTTGCCTGGACCCTTGATAGATTAAATTGCCAGTTAGGTAAATCAGAACTCTTCTCCTTCTGGTATATACTAAAAGATAGTGACCCTGTAGAGTTTCTAATCTCTTTCACAAACTTGGTAGATCAATTTATTTTTAATCATAGAATCATAGAATGGTTTGGGTTGGAAGGGACATTAAAGTTCATCCAGTTCCAACCCCCCTGCCATCAGCAGGGACACCTTCCACTAGACCAGGTTGCTCAAAGCCTCATCCAACCTGGCCTTGAACACTTCCAGGGAGGGGGCATCCACAACTTTTCTGGCCAACCTGTTCTAGTGTCTGACCACCCTCACAGTGAAGAATTTCTTCCTCATATCTAGTCTAAATCTACTCTTGTCCGGTTTATAACTATTGCCCCTTTATATCCATTAATAAACCAGATTTTCCAGGCCACGAATCTGCTCTGCTGAAATTGAAAAAATCAGAAAATAATCATGCAAAAGGACCCTTAGAGGTTGTTTGGTCTCTCTCTTTATTTCCTCAAGACAGAACATTTGTCATTCCTAACAGATATTTGCATAGCCTGTTTTTAAAAGCTTCCAAAGCTGAAGATTCCACCTTTGGATTCTGTTATCAAGCTGTGCTAGAGCTTCAATAGTTTTCTTAGAAAGTTTTCCTTAACATTTAAGCTTCATCATTGCAACTGCAATTTAAAGTCCATTGTTACTGCCTCTGCAGCCTCCCACTCTCTGGGTATGGAACAGGAGTGGTTTTCTCAACAGCATATACCAGAAAAAACTTAACTTTTCCCCCATCCCCCTGCTTCATAGAAATGCAAAGAAGCATTACTATTTGATCTCTTTCTTCATGTTTTGTTTTTGCACTTTTTTTTAACCTCTATGTGGAGTATATGCGTTATCTGACAATCTATCTGTGTCTATCTATGCACCAGTAAGATAATTCCTTGTTAATTTTATCCTGATGAATCACTAACGTGATTGAACGTGATTCATCAGGATAAAATTCATATATAGGTGAAATTGTTCTTCCTACTTTGGGATACTAAGCATAGACAAAGCATGACTAATGGTTCTTAATAAGAAAGGTCACGCTCAAAACGTAATCACCAGACTAACTGAGTACAGAAATAAAAGGCATGGCTGTGGGAAAAGTATTCTGCTGGTGGGTTCAAGTCTAATTTCTCCAGATTAGAAAAGAGCATCAGACTGTAGCAGCTGACAGGCTATTGTTCTTTACAGCTACAGAATCTGCTGAGACAGGAAGGTGAGGAGATGGGCAGCTGAGTTTTAACTTGCATGCAAAATACTGCCAGAACAAACAAGCTTCCTGGATTGTTTCCTAACAAGGAATCAAGGATATCATTTTACTTCTTGGATGTATTAACAGCAGAAGGCTGCTGAACTAATGATCTCTGTGTCATACAAAATGCCACAAGCTTGCAGCGTTTAAACCATCCAGTGAAAATGATGGTCCCATTCAGCGGGGAAAATGCTTGACTCTAGCCAACCAAGCTGCATCTACGCTATTTGGCTTATCTTTCTTCAGCTGTGTGTGGTATAAATTGAAACCAACACTGTTTTATAGGGATTTAGGTCAGTATCCTTTCCACTGTGCCCCTTCTGAGAGGTTTAGCAGCTGCAAGTACATACAGAAGAATATACTAGTTCCTCAAGTCCACTCTTGTGAAAAAAATCTTCTTTCTTATGGTTATAAATCTGCAACTTCTCCCATTCCTTTAACCTTCAGTTTACTTGCATAGTGGTATGGCACAGAGTCTTCTAGACCAATTCTAGACACCCAGTGTGTGTATCACAGAAACACAAGACCTTAAAATAGATAGTGCCCGGTATAACCGGAAGCATCTTGGAGCATCTTACCTGTATGTCAATTAGTACGGGATCTTTGTAACAATTCCAAAGTAGGACTCTACATTCTCAGTGCTCAGTTTAAAGCTGAATGGGAGCCTGGAATGAGAGTGCTGACTATAACTGCTACTGTGAAGTATCAGGTTGTTTAATTATTAGGGAACTTCCAATCAGACATGCTAGAAAGAACACAGGATCAGAGGTTATAAAGCTCTACACACACAAAACCTGCTCTCGAATTCTGTGAACTTTAGAGCAAGGCAAAATAGTCTTTCATTGCCTCTTTTTTCCTTCTAAGCCCTTTTTTTCTTCTCTATTTGTCCATGCTTCAGTGTTATGTTGTGGAGTCTCCATCTCCAGAGAAGTTCAAAACCCACCTGGAATCTGCTGTAAGGAACCTGCTTTGGCAGGGGGGTTGGACAACATGATCTCCTGAGGTCCCTTCCAACACCTCCCATTCTGTGATTCTGTTACTTGTGGTGCTTCTGTCACACAGAGTCTGTTTCATTATCATGGTCATGGATTAACACCTTCATAACCTCCTTCCATCAGAGCATGCAGCAAAACCAGAGCATGCAATCGCTGTCACCAGTTGTAACATCTCTATTTCTGAAACAGCTTCTGGCCAGAGCCTCCATCCAATTATTCACTGGTTGAAGAGCCTTCTTGTGTGATGCATGGCTGATTGATCATCAATGTCATGCTAAGCTTAATGCACTGAAAGCAATGGTATGGTCTAAGAACAGTGTTATCAGGGCACGGAGAAAAAAATGTTTTCTTTTGCTACTGAAAATAAATTGTCTTCCAATAATGTCAGGATGGGAATGAATGAAGGCAGAGAAAGCAGCAGTAAGTGAAGCTGCAGTACAAAAATATTTAAGTAAAAATTAGATCACACCTTTATTCCACTAAAATCACATTATAATTTCATTATATAAGTACTTATAATACACAGATTTAAAATATTATACATATTATATATAAAATATACTAGCAGATGATGGATTTAAGAGGAACTGGCTCCTCATAGATGCAGATTCAGGAGTAACAGATTTTATTACTCAGCTAATCTTCAAGACTGGCTACTGAGACTGGTTCTTGTCAGTCTCCTGGGTGTACCCATAAGCTTTAATTGCCTTGACCAGCCTTACCTGGGGCCTCCACCCACACCCTGCCCTTGGACCCACGTGCCTCTTTTAAGGTCATATCAGGGATTAGTCCCTGATGGAGCTATGTTGCAGGAATACTGATCTCCAGCTCGGCCAAAGCCCAGCGTAGCAGTGGATCCTGTTGATCCTAATCTGCAGATTGACTTCCTTGCTTGTTCTCAGACCTGTTCCATCACTGAGTTTTGTCTTGCTTTGGGTCGCCCCCATCAAATCTGATCCTAGTGCTGACTTGTGGATTTACTTCCTGGATTGACCTCAGGCCCACCATATCACCATGAACTCACCTGATAATCTAAATCCTTTGTTGAATTTGGCTACCATCTCTCAGTGTGTCCTACTCACCTTGCTTGGGCAGTGTGGGGTCTAGGTTTTGGCTGATGAGGCCGCTGCCTTGCCACCCCTTATTGTACTCAGCTCCTGGCTCTCCATCCATTAAAGAGCAATCAGGTATCACTGTACCCTGACAAATCTATCCAGAGCACTGTGCCCACTGTTGCTTCTCTGAATGACTCTGTTCAGATTACAGGAAAACTCAAAATATCTATGCTACATTTCAAAGACCAACTAAAAGGATGTTATTTCAATCTCTTTTCTGCATAAAGTACTGTACAGACTTTCTTGTGGAGTATTTTAATACTCAGTAATTCGCTAAGGTACTCCAGTACAGAATACTTCTGTATTCTTATTAGCTCATATGGAGCTAAAACCAATGCATTCTCTCTCTTGGGCTGAGTACCCTGCTAGGAGGTATGAAAATGGCAAATCTGTTTCCCAAAATGTTTTTACATAGACTTGATGTATCAGCCCACTGGAACCAGCTTAGGTTTCTAGCAGTATCCTGTGTTGTGCAAACTTGACGTCCCAGATATTCCATGTTACTAATGGATGTAGGTGTCAGATCAGTATTTTAGTGTGAAAATCTCTCTACACAGTTATATTAATGCATATGTTTACCAAAAGCAATCACAAGGAAGACTTGCTTGCTGAGATGTATGTTCTTTGCTAACAGATCTGATGTAGACGGTTGTACATAAATAAGAGTTTCCTGCAGCAAGGAGTAATCTGCTTATGTCCTCATGAAGTATGGATTGTGAGTGAATTATATGATCCTCATTCTCTCCTCATAAGTGAATGAAAATTTCATTCATTTCTCCCAAAGAATGTAACTTTAGAGACAATTTTGCCTCTGTTCAGGTTAAAAGTTAGATCTGTTAATGGTAAAATATTTCCCAAATCTCCTGCAAGAAAGGAAAGTTAAATAGTTGAACCAGAGGCCTGAACAAAACAAAATCCAGTTAAGCATTGTTTTAAGAAACTAATGAAAGAATAAAGACCTTCTTAAATTTTATTAGATGTCAAACAAACTCCAGGACTGCAGACAGTTTGTAGTGTTTTGTTTTTCAAAATCAGAATTGGTTCCATTACAGTCTATGCCATTCCTTTACAGTCTATGCTTCAAGTTTCATTGAACTACTATTAGACTATAGAAGGACCCAAATAAATGCATCCAGTTTTAATATACGTACAACCTTTGCCTATATTTGTCATTATTAAGGAAGTAACTGGTACCTAAATACCTAAATATATTGAGAAGTTGGTGTTTGGTTGTAGGTTTTGCACAGATGAATAGCCTTATCTTTTTTTTTTCCCAAATATATACCTGTGTGTGCCTCTATATATAGTAATGCAGCCCTGTTCTTAGACTCCTACAGCTGTAGTCTTTCCTACATTTGTGATACTAAGAACTATGCTGGCAGGATGGCACATGTTGCTCAAATGAGAAGGGAGAGATTAAACTGATGGCTGTCTACTGGCAAGTGGTTGAGCAAACTATTGTCTGTACTTGAAAAAGAAATTATCATACAGAAACATGACAACATAGCTAATCTCTTTGAACAGGGATAGCAAAAGCTTGCCTGTTCCCTGAATAGTGTCTGACTATACTGGGAATACTCAGGTTTGACTCTGAAAGCTGTGGCTTCAGGGTACACAAAGTGATCGCAAAATAAATAAAGAAACTAAAATACACACATTCCCACACATGCAAGCAGAACAGGGAAAAATAGAAAGGGATAAACATTGAGTTCAGTTTATTTACTTGGTTGTGAATAAAAGTCAGTGTCACAGTGAAGAACAACGCGGACATTGCATCGTTTTTCAGCTAGGTGAGGTAGTCTTTTGGTTAGAACTAGAAGAGAAGTAGTGTTTGAGACAATGTGCCTCAAGAAATGAGCCAGACTTTCAGAGTGCTTGTGCCTCACTTAAGTCTTTCTTAAGCCTGAAGCCTTAATTAAGTCGTTATTTTATGGACATTACTAGAGACTTCTAAATTTAAGTATTTAGGTCTGGTAATTATCCAAAGCTATTTAGGTCAATAGCAGTTTCATGGACTTCAGCAAACTTGAGGTCATGTCCTTAAAAAGAGTATTCAGTTGCTATGTACATATACACAATGAATACACAATATATCTATGATGCATATATTTCTACAGAATGAAGCTATATATTACATATAGCTTTTCCCCGTCTACTAAACATTAGTAAAGATAGTCAAGTATGCCACATCTCTTTTTTTTTTTCCCCTAAGGCAACCTGTTTCAGATATGAACAATCACATTTTTGCAAGTTAATTATTACACAGTGAGTTATTAACTTTAAACACCCTTAATTCCTGAAAGCTATGTGGTAGAGACCTTTTAGGTTGGGGCAACTCCTCTTACATAAGAGATTCTGTATGCCAAGTTACTACCTCAGATGGTCTTTATGTTGTAGGTGAATGTTTATGCAGAGATTTCTCCTCCTTACACAACAAAGGGCTACTGGAGAGCTCAGATGTTCAGCATACGGCTGAAGCAGGAATAAGGCAGTCTTGTGCTTGATAAAGCCAAAGAAAAACCTCTCAAAAAACAGAGAAAAGGAAACCAAATGCTGAACTGTAAACCTGTCTCCTGTGGAGTCCTCCTCACTCCTGCTGCTTCCAGCAGAAGCAGATCTCTTGACACCTTGCAGAAGCCAGGAACACCTGGCTGGCTCTCAAGGGTAAGTCTAAACTTGTCTATGAGTTCATTAGAAAAGCAGTAGCCTTTTTGTCTTTTTCCACCTGACTTTTTAGTTTGCCTAGAGAGGCTCTAGTCAGTGCAGTTTCTGTTTCTCAGAAATTCCACCAAATGCTGATACGCTTGGCTTGCAACTTAAAGTGCCAAGTTAAGCAGCTGTCCTGAAGGTCTTGGGCTCCCTTGGGTGCCTGAGGTTTCTATGTCCTTGCAAAAGGAATAGAGAAGATGACATAAATACACACTCCTTTATTTTTCTCTTTTCACTGGTTTTCTAGTGTGGGGACAGCATGTACTAGCTAACAAGTTCTGCCCTGTGCTATTGTTATCCTAAATTGGTACTCTTTGGTCAGACAATTATATCAGGCAATTAGAGGGCTCTGTTGTTAGGCTTCCTTTTAATGTGTATTTAGATTATTGGCAGCCTGAAAAGACTACTGTGGGTGTCTGGCTAGATCTGTACAATAGGGTTCAGAGCTCCTCAGTCAAATTCACCTTTTTTCCCCCAGCCAAGAACCATATTAGGGTGTCCAAGAGAGAGGAAGGTGAGGGGTTTCTCTTTAAGCTCTAGTGAGATTATTTAGGAGTGGTGTCTATGAATGAATTTAGGCAAGGCTGAGAATTCATACAGAATAAAACTGCTTTGGCCCTAAAAAAGAGGTGTGAGCAAAAAACCTTTCAGACATTGGCTTGTTTCCCACTCCCACTGGAGTAAGTGAGAATGCCTGTAATTGATTTCAAAAGGAGAAAACCATGCCAGCATTTGCACAGAAATCCTATTTTTCATATACTTCAATATGTGGAATCAAAGTTCTGGCCCTTCTGCAGCTTATGTAACAGAGTAACCTCCAAGGAAAGGGAAAATTGGCTGCTATATAGATGTGGAAATATTCATTAATCACTGGATCAGCACTCTGAACATTTCCTGTTTATATCCAGAGTGACACTTCTTTAAATGATACTGCCAGCTCCAATTTGGCATCGATGTCTTATTTTGTAAAAACAAGCTGTTATCAAATTTAACAGAAATAGACTGGTTTCCATGAAGAAAAGGGTTCTGAATGGCCTTTGGTTCAGATCTTGTTTCAGAAAACAAGCTTTCTTCAAAAGTTGTGATCCAATCGCCTCAGACTGAAAAACTGAACAGAATCTGGTGGAAAAAAAAAATAATATTTGGAGTTGTCTTGTATTGTCCAGTTCATGAGGAAAACAAAAATGAATTATTATAGAGCTTTCCAATTGACTGGCTCAGTTCATGGTAAATGAACCTCTGATGGATGTGTTTCTAAAGAGAAACTGCAGTTGTACTACTCACACACCCAGAAACATCCGTTCTGATTCTTGTTGTTTGTCACTCATGCTCTTTCAGAATTGCCGTGATCAACTGTTCTTTCTCTCCCCTCCCCCCACCTCAAACTTAATCCTAACTCCTTTTTCTCATCAGGACCCAAATAACACACAGATTTTAGCATATTTGGAAGCACTGCATGAGTATCTAGACAGATTTTGTAGGGAGAGAGAGGAACAGAAGGAATTGTGGGAAGGAAAAAAGCAGCTGAAAGCCAAACCTTTTAATGTTCCATTTCTATCAGTTGTCTTCAGCATGGCAAGGCCAGCCTTCTCTGGCTAAATGTATACTAGGGAATTCCTATACTAGGATACAAAAAGCATTCTTTTGTGCTGAGTTTAACTAGCGCAGAATAGCTGTGCCCATGCTGTTAAGTTCTTTTGCCCTTCAAAATGGGTTGGCTGTATTCAGACTATCAGTTGGGACTGATTCCTGGAAGCATGCCCTAGAATTATTTAGGAGAGCCCTACTTGGCCTTGGCTAAACCCATACCTCACCATTCAACTGCTCTAACAGTTCAACAGTGAAGGCAGTTGATTGTCCATGTGCACACAAGTTTCCTGGCACTCTGTAGTTTACTAGCATAAACATAACCTAATTGTCCCCTGGAGTATAAGCACTATGGACACTATACCAAAATAAAAAGTGCAATAAAGGTTTCAATTATAAAATATTCTGGGTTCCAGTATCTCTGTGTGGTAATCAGGAAGTTTCGTCTTGACACTATGCTGTATCTCATCTTCCCCATATACATACTTAGCCAGGGAAGGACCTATATAGTAGGATGTTGAGGGTGAGTAGTGGCAAGCTCTGTATTCCCTAGCATACACATTGCTTATAAAGGAAGAGGGAAAGGCCTTTTCAGACAACATAGTGAAGCAATGCATCCAGACTCCAAATTCTTCCCTCACCTGTGTGTCTGAGCCATCACATCAGTGCATGAAAACACCATTCCCAAATGTTCAACTCCCATATCAATCACTCCCTGAAAAACAGGTGAGTGAGTAATTCACCTAAGACATGGTTGTTTAAAATACAGTAAATACCAGAACACTATGTCTGTTCCTACTTGTTATCTGTTCTGCTGTTTCAGCACATGAAAGAAACAGGCTTTAATGGCATATAAACTGCTGATGGAAGCGTGAGTCTGTCTCTTGTCACATTTTGTGTGAAGCAATTGTGATTTTCAGAGTTTGGTTTGCAAGGTAAAATCTCTTTAGCAGTCTCAGCAGAAAATTGTTCTTGATCCTTCAGTGTCTTGGCATTTCTAAATCAAGTCAGAAACATTTCAAGAAGGAAGACTGTAGTTTAATCCAAGCAAATTCAGTTCAGTGTGAGAGAAACTGTTTACAATTCAGTGGGTTTTATCAAAAGACCCTACAGAATAACAGATAATAATCTAGTCATCATCTGTTGAGTTTTTTAAGTTCAGGACCCAGGATATGGCCAGCATAGGAACTGTAAAACTGGCTTTCTGTTCAAGCTGTCCTCACATACATTACCCACAAAAAAGCATTTGGCCTTTGCCTCTACAACACTGCCTTGTTCTGTGGCAAGGCCAGGAATGTAGGAACGTGGCTCCCAGCCAAGCTGGTGGCGAGAGAATTCCCTCGACCTGGAGGAATCAGTTCTCTCCACGTCTGCATCTTTTGTTCTGCACTCTCTGCCATTTGTAGTTCATGCTTCTCCATGCGGCCCACAGCTGCTGTCTTCCCTCCTGCATCTGCTCTTCTCACACTCCCAGCCTGGGTGGCCATGCTGGGTTTGTGCATTGCGGGCTAGCCAGGATGTGGTTACTGAAAGGGCAAACGTGGAGAAGGCTAGAGCTTGGCTGTATGTGCATAATATCAAGTCAGTCAGTGTTCACAGGCTGAGAATACCACAGTGTTTGAACTAAGGGAAGCTCTTTGTTTGCTTTTCCTTGCACTAGTAACTGGGTTACTTCAGCCTAATAGAAGGTTCTTTATTTTATACTCTGTGAACTTGACCCATCGCAAATCAATTACAGAAAGCCTATAGGTTCTTCCCTCCTGCTCTTCCCAGGAATGGCAGCTGAGAAGAATTCCCGATGAATAAGCTTTATAGTTCCCAGAGGACTGTATTCAGTGAGCTCAAAGTTTTTCCTTCTGCTTCCAACTCCCACTAAAAGAAAGAGATGATTTGCAGGTAGTCAGGCATTTTACACTTAATCTTCACCAGCAGACAATTCCTCACTGCCCCTCTGATACACTCTCTAACTTTGGGAAGCATCATCACCCAGGGTCCCCTCAGGAGGTAAAGTCTTCTTCTGGGCATCATATGACTGCAGAGCAGCAGAGCTCCAGGCTCTTGCTTGATACAGAAATGGAGTTTTACTTCACAATTCTCCCTGGAGTCTGAATGTACCAATTTCTGGGAAGTTTAGGGTTAAAGAAGTGAGTGGTTTATTTTGTTGTAAAGACAAGAACTATTATGAATTTATCCTGTGGCTCTGGGTCCAGATGTTAAAGTTGACAGAGGCCCACCTCTCATTTTAAACTCAGTGGCAGTCTACAGAGAAATGAAATTAATCAGCAAGGATTTAAATTACATCTTCTTCCAAAGCCTGTTTATATTCTTTGCTTTAATCATGCTTTCATTGGGACAGCAAATAATAACATTGTAATAACATTGTGCCAGATAAGCCACTTCAAAAACAGGAAGAAATAGAAATTACAAACACTGAACTGGCAGAGAAGACGACCACTAGAGATTGCCCAAATGGTGCCGCTGTGTCTGCAGACATTGCAGGCAGACAATAGGAGACAATACAGGAGGATAGAAACTAGTTCTGGAGGCAGAATATTTGTTCAGAGGATGAAGGATCAGAACCTCTGAGATTTGTATTTGATGTGCCTTATTTAAGGCCATGTTTTAAAAAATATTTAAGTATCTAAAGAGTCAGTTTGGTATCTGTGGGATTTCAGATGGGAATTGGGGATGTAGGTGCTTTTGAGATCTTATTAGTCACCATTCTGCTACTTTAAATACTGTGACTCTGGCTTTTTGAGACGGGTTTCTCAAAAGCACTTGGCTTCACTGAGGGTTTAAACAATGAAACTTGAGGGATGCCCAAGATGGTGTAAGCACTGAGTAGCCTCTATTCCCATACACACTGGTGGGGGTATGGAGAGTCTGTCCTCTGCCTCAGTGTTCCCATGGCCCATTAACTTAAAATCCCTAGGCCCAAAGGTAAGATTTGTCCTACATGAGACTGGTCCAACAAGTGATGGTTCATTGCCAGCTTTTAAGTTTCCTTTCCACCTTGCAAGAGTGTTGTGCTGCATAATTTGAGCTTGCAAATTGCTCTGGCAGGAAAGCATTCTGACAAGCATTATGTTGTGTGCTGCAGAGTTTGGTTCTAGTCCAAAGAGACAGAAAAGCAGCAGGAAGGAGGCCGGAATTTTATTTAATCCTCTGTATTTCTGAATCCATGTAGAACGCAGCTAGATGGGCACAGAAGTCTCCATATGTTGGTCAACCTGTGAATATGCTTAGCTGCTCTTTTTGAAACTCTGTTGGATTTTTTATCATGCCATTGACTCTTGCAAGTCCAAAACATGTAGTGTCTGCAAGCTGAGAGAGGAGCAACAGTGAAGTTCTGAGTAATGCAGACTGAAGAGATACCTCTAGGTATCAAGGCTGGCTAAGTCCTAGCACCTTCACCTTTTTAGGTATATGTGACTGCTACAAGTGGATTAATTTGCAAGGCATAGGAAAGGATACTTATTTCACTGTAGTGTGTGTAGTGGAGGAGATATGAATGTTTGTGCGAGGAAAATATACAGAAAACACAGTGTTCACAGTGAACAACCTCTGACTCACTATGTGGTTATTAGCTAACTTTTAAAACTTAAAATTTCCTCTTAGTTAGAGAGAGAACATTGGAAGTTTGGAGTTTGTACATTCTTACATCATTTAACTGGGCTTACAAGGAGGTGTGCTTAAACTGTCTGTGGAGCATGGACATCCAAGGACTGGCTGCTTTTTATGCTAATCCAAACACTTGGTGCTCATTTGATCCAGTCCCAACTACTAAGTGCAAGGAGAGAGCTGCTGCTACCAGTTGAATCTTCTGCTGTTTGCTAGCTGGCATGATGATGGAGGGATTGGGCAAGAGAAGGAAGCCTGATTCATTGCCTTTCTTCTCAGCTTTGAAGAGCCTACATGATTTTTAGCACATATCATGATAAATTTATAAAGAGAAATCTTTGACAGTAAGATCAGAGGGTTTATACATGGAGACTAACACATACAGACATGTGTGTCATCTTGGAATTAAATTGTGCATATATATATATATACACATGTGCATGTGTATGCATATGAACACACATAAAAGCAACAGTGTGACAATGACTCTGCAAGGAAAAACAGGGAGGAATTAATATCTATCTACAATACATATGTCCACAGCTGAGCTAGTCACTCCACACTTCCTTACAGTCAGTGGTGAGAAACAAGCACTTAGCAGAGCTCAGTTCATCTTAGCACCTGAAATTAATCACATTTTCAAAAAGCTCTTTCTCTCCATTATCTGTAAAGGAGCACAAGGCAACATCTTCAGCTGCAGAAATCCATGTTGCAGAGGTGTGACATGAAGTGAGATGAACCCACCTTTCCTGTCTAAGCTCTCACGAGTATTCTACATATATATATTATACATATATAATACAGTTTACTGTATTATATGTGTCTTAGAATACTTTTTGTGTGATCTGAGTGTTCACTTGCCAAAAAACAATGAGTAAATCTAAACTGAATTGAGCTGCGAATTATAACAGATTTCTCCACACAACAACCCCAATATTTATTATAGTGGGTAGTGCTTTCTCAAATGCAGTCTTCAATCTAAGAGATCTTCAGGCTTCTTTCTTGAATTAAGTTTGTTTATTGATCTACATTATAACATGAATGCACAGACAGTAATGTTAACACAATAAAGAGAGCTCTGTGCCATGTCATGGGGCAAGGGACAGGAATCTCTTAAGCCAGTATTTCTGCTAAAATTTGTGATAGGAGAGAAAGTGTGAAGGACTGGTTTGGCACACAGTTTTTGTTACAAGCTGAATGAGTTTACTTCATCAGTAAAATAAGAAGAGTAGATGCATACACACTTGTCTAAAATGTTAGAGTTCATTCCACAGGAGGAGTTAAATGAACTGTGTAATGCAAGTGTTCACATTTCAGTTGCATCTACACTAACCACAACTTTGCATGATATAAGGTGCATCTCTGATATGCTTAGGACACTTCAGGTTCAAATTATGCAGAGAAAATGTCAGATAACACCAACCTGGTTATACATCTTTTGCTTATTTGTATGTAGAGATGATGACATAAGTGAAATACAGGGACTTCCTGAGGTATACCTAGATTCACTCTACCTAGCTTCAGATTCTGAGGTGCCCAATTCAGAAGTCTAGCTGTCTTAACTCACTGTGGAGTTAGTGGAGAGAGAGAAAGGGACATCCTTAGAGATCCATTCAGATTTGGATTTAAATTGCTCTCCGTAGGTGCCTATCTCCACTAACTATAGAAGGATCCTAGAATAGCTAAGCACTAGATGTAGGTGCTTTGGTTAAATGAATGAATGTAAATGCTATTTCTCTCAGTTCCTCAGCAGTCACTCTATGGCATTCCTAGGGTCCACAGCAAGTCCAGATTCACATCTGCATTTGCTATGTCAAGGGAAGAACATATTTTTCCCTCATTACTCAAGCACAGGTATATCAGTTGGCAGCGCGTTGCTGTGTTTGCTGATAATTTCAAGATCTCTTTCCTGAAAGTGCTGACAGAGGCGTACGTGGTGTAGATCTTCAGGCTGTACTAGCTAGAGAGAACAGTCCTTACAAACAGTTCATTAACTCCACTTGCACTGGGTACTTACACAGCGGATGTTTACTGGCTGTCTTGGTTGGAGATGTAATGGCAAGTGGTTGCTAGGAGGCAGGAATGGATTAATCCTAAACAGAAAGGAAGGAAGGGGAGAGAATCAGTTGTTGAAAGGGAAAGGTTTTTGTCCCTTTAGAAAGAGAAGTGTGGCAGGCAAGTACTCTGTCCTCTGAAGAAAAAACCCCATGACACCCAACTAACCAGACCAAACCCGGTGCAGGTACTAGGGAAAATGTGAAGGTGTAGCACTGGGAATGCACAGATCAGACCTGCAGGGTCCTACTTTCATGCCTCTTGTTTTGATGGTGCAGAGCAAAAAATAAAGATAATGCTGCCCTGGCTAACATTGCAAAGAACAGAGATTCTGTCACATCTACTAGACTGACTTGTGAAACATGGTATGTTGGCAGAACTTAATGCATTGGACCTAGGAATACTTTTTTCCCTTTTGATAAATCCCATTAAAGTTTCAAACAAAAGGTATCCTACTTGGAAACACACACCATATTTTCTCTGTTATTCTTGGAGTTTTTGTAAGGATCATTTACAATGAAGAAGTAGGTGAACTTTCTGCAAAACAACCTTTTCAAAGCAAGAATATTTTCAGAGGTAATTTTGTGAGGGGTTTTTTTTTGTGGTATTGTTCTGGGGCAAGGCTGAGGGTGGTTGTTGGCTGGTTACTTTTTTAAAAGGGTTCTGCAGTGCTGGAGAGTAGACCATTCCATCAGGGTTTGGAAGGTACTTTAACCTTCTCTTACACTGTTGAGATTAATTAAGAGGGAATTCTAGAAACCCTGCCTCTTTCAGCATGTTTGTGATGGGAAACAAGATTTCACTGACCCCACAGGGTGCTCTTTGCTACTGCTGAAATAAAAAGCCTTCTGAAATAGCTGGTAGAACCTACATGGAGCAACTGGAAAGAGTCCAGAGAAAGACCATGAAGGTGACTAATGGATTAGGGCATCTCTTGTATGAGGAAAGACTGAGAGAGCTGGGGCTGTTCAGCTCAGAGAAGGCTCAGAGGGGGCTGTTAGCAATATGTATAAATATCTGAAGAGAGGCTGTAAAGAAGATGGAGCCAGGCTCTTTCTAGAGGTGCCCAGTGACAGAACCAGAGGCAGTGGGCACAAACTGAAACACAGGAGGGTCCAGTCGAACATCAGGAAACACTTTACCATTTTACTGTGAAGGTGACTGAGCACAGGAACAGGCTCCCCAGAGATGTGGTGGAGTCTCCAACCCTGGGGACTTTAACAGCCATCTGGACATGGTCCTAGACAACTGGTGACCTGCTCGAGCAAGGGGGTTGGACCAGATGACCTTCAGAGGTCTCTTCCATCCTCAGCCATTCTGAGATTCTATATTTGTGGGCCTGGACAGTGGCTATGGATTTGTGGTTGTCAAAGCTCAAGGGAAGGAAGCTGCCCTTGCACATCTAAGAGGATGTTAGTGGGGAAGAGATCACTTCCATCTTGTCTTTGGATGTCACTGTCCTTGCAAATTATTGAGGAATTAACACATGGTAACACCAATACTTGCAGGATGTGGGGTCTGTGGACCAAGCTGAGCCCCTTGCTTCCTAGGCAAGAAGAATAGCTGAGAAAAATTGTTTCATTGTTACCGATACTTGTTTGCACACCCATGAATCAGCTTGCTTTGGCTTCCTTTCAACTCTGGGACCCAGCTGCCAACAACCTGGTTTGGGTTCAGCTGATCTTTTGTTTACTTTTTATTTTAAATGTCATGAACCCAGAAGGTTAAAAAAGCAAAGGAGAAAAAAAAAGCCCTAAAACACTAAGTAACAACGATGAATAAGAGTTAGGTAGATTTTCTTTCATGTGTGGTATATTCATAACCAAGTGTGTTTGATAAACACCTGGCCTGTATCCTCCCACTATGTTATGCTTGAAAGAAATCCTATGTATATAGGTTGCTCCTTTTTCTCCAAAGAGGCAGCCTCTGATCCAGGACACATAGCACTAAGTAGTCCCTCTGGCTTTTGTGAGTGACCTTAGATCCTTTGCATAGCCTTTCCTTTGAAAATTAATCACATAAATAATAACCCATAATTCGTTGATAGGGAAAAATTGTTTTCATAAACCTTTCAAATAAGTTGACATTCTATTTGTTTAGACTCAGAGATAATGTGAAAATTACGGAGGGCTAAATCATTTTTGGGGCCCTGGTATGAGGGTGTAATCAGTCTTGTTACTGAGCAGAAGCAGAATAAATGTGGTGGAAGATCTCAGGTGCATTTGAATGAAATAACTCTGCAAGTGTTGGATCCAAACAGTCCTGGCATAACACAACTCTGCTTCCACAGTTTCTGTCAGAAGTTACAGTTTTCATGCTGCTCAGACATATCTGTAACCTTCGGTACAACAGGATCTTTTCAGCACAATACGTACGCCACATCCCAAGTTGTATTCAAAGACTTTCCCAAGCAGTTGTGGTAGGGTTCCCTAATATGGAAAGTGTGTTTGAAGAGTGGGCAGAAAATGAAAATGTTATGTGATCCAGAGTCCTGTGTTTTCAACCTACTCTTGTTTATATATAAATAACTTGCCAAATCTGGTCTCTCCATATGAACTGGGAACTGTGAAGTCACTATCACTTGTGTAGGGTAAATACTTCCTGTTGGTATTTTAAAGAATACAGAGGCAGGCTTAAAATAATGTACCAGCCCAGTGAGTTCTTTAAATAGCACAGGAAATATGATGAACTCTGAGTCCACCAGTGACAACACAGGAAAAGGAAAGCCAGGGATTAGATAAGACTTTGGTTGCAGGAATGATAGTGGGATAATTTGTTTCTCCAGAGGTTATCACGTGCTTGACTTTGGTACAGATAGACTCTCACTAAAAAGGGGAGATGCTACCATGATGGGTTATACCCTCCTAATTACGGAGCTGTTTCTGAGGTAACAGATAGAAACACCATTTACCTTTGTTTTTGTTGGCTTATTGCGTGTGTATCTTTAATAGTGTGCTTCCAGAGAAACAAGCGAAAGCAAACAGTGATTTATAGCAAAGGGACAACATGGGAACATTGTTTGTCCTGCTGTCTTGCTTGAACACACTGACAAAATAAAAGTTGTTAAAAAGATAATTCTGGCTAATTTTTAAAGAAATTTCCTTTATAAGCTCAGAGCTTCAAATTCCAATGTCCTTCATACACTGGGCAGAAAAGCTCTTGCTATCAGACACCATATTTCATTGTAGTTTTAATTACAGTCCTACAATTAGAACAGTATTGCACATTATGAGAGGGAAAAGCCTTATTCTTACTGATATTTTGCTGCTGTTAACAATTACTGCAGAGTTCAGCTCCCTCCCCTTTGTATGTTGATTTATGTGGGTGTTGCCTCATAGAATTAGTTGGTAATCTCATTATAGCTAATCTTGTTTACTCCTTCTACAAAACAATCTTTTCATGACTGGCAGAGCTCCCTTTTCTTCCTGTTTCTTTTTTCCCTTAGTTATTTCAGAGACATTCTCTAGAAAGCATGGCCTTTCAGAATGAATGCTTATCCTGTTTGCTGGCTATAACTCTAGCCTCATCAAATTCAACACCCTGTCCTATCCCTTTAAATAAATATTTTCTTTGAGCCAGACAGCATACAAATGTTAGCTATAGCTCTTTCATGTTCACTTCACATAATTTACCAGTTTCAAAGCAATTAGAATCATAGAATCATAGAATAGTTAGGATTGGAAGAGACCTTAAAGATCATCTAGTTCCAACCCCCCTGCCATCAGCAGGGACACCTTCCACTAGAATTAAAGCTTCTCAAATGTCATTTTGGGTTTACGTTATCTTTTAAGCCTTTAAAAAGTTGTCTTCCTTACAATGTTTCTTAATGGGCAGCAAAGTAAAGAAGACTCAGAGCTGCAGTTACCTACATATATTTTTGGTACTTGGATACTAAGGTGCTTAATAAGGTAGATTCATTTAATCCAGGATATTTCTAAAGCATAACTAATCACGGGTATATTTTTGGTGACTAGCAGCTCTTAATGAGGTTACTAAAAGCATGTAAAGGTTGTGGAGGTGAATACAAGCATTAGGAGCATGCACATAGTAAACATCATTCTAAACAGCAGTTGCAAAGAAAGGTGAAAACCATAACCACATCTTCCTATTTACCTTGTTAAGTGCTAATTGTGTTCAACAATAGCATACCTGACTTGATGACGATTTGCACAGATATACTTCATATTTTTTATTTTCCTTATTTAGTGCTTGTTAAAAGCACCAAGGAAAATGAAGTTTTTATGCTTATTTATATGAACTAGACAGTGACTAAACTCATTTCTCGAGTTTATTTTAATCTGTTTACCTCATCTCTGTTTAGTTTTACCTGTAGGAGTCTTGCAAAACTGCACAGTTGGGCAGTTCAGGGGTAGAGCCAAGAGAACAGTTGAATATCCTCTCCAGTTCAAGCCTAGGAGACAAACACATAGAGACACTCTTCACGTGCAACTTTGGAGTATAACTAGGTTCAGGCTACTGAGTGCTCTGCAGGAAGGCTTCGTAAAGTCTTCTGTATAACACAGAACCATTATCAGTTTTGAGATAATGACTCAACACAGCATTTTAGAATAGATTTTTGTTTTAATTCTATTCTCAAATCCATCTGTGTTCAACAAATAAACTATCCAATTGAATTAAAACTTGCTTATATAATTTGATGAATCCTTTACAGGCAGCCTGCTTTTTCTTCACAGTGCTTCACTTCCTACTTCATTGTAGTTGTAATCCTGGCATCTCAACAGCAGGAAAGTATGGCCCTGAAGCTATACCCTAGTATATACAAACAATGGAATTCGAGATAAAAACATTCTGAGGAGAAATTCTAATTCACAGGTGCCTTTTAATAGTTACATTAGACCTGTAGTGACAATACCACGCTACAGATGTGATTAGTCAGACATACACATAGAGCCGTATACGTAGAGAAAGGACATTCATGCTTTTTTACTTAGAAGGACGCATAGGGGTTTTTTGCTTTACAGGAATTCCCACAGACTTCTAGATGTGACATCAATGAGAGCATGCTGCCTCTTGCCTAAACAATTTCAATTGATTTTATTAAGAAAAAGGGATCTTGGAATAGCATTTGCTTTAAAAGACAGTATCTCTCTTTCTTATTCTGACATAATAAGTGCTGACAGAAAAAAGCATAGAAATATATCTTCTATGAGATGTCTCAAAGCCTCTGACAGCTGCATTTAGTGCTGTGCTTGGGCTGTAATTGTCAAAGTGCAAGGATGTTGGTACTCAAATTCTGTGTGAGATTGGGCCCTCATTCTTTAAGTGCCTTTGAAGTTTAGATTTACTGTTTGCTGCAAGAAATAGTCTTTGCTGCACGATAACCTTTACCAGACATAGAAGGAACATTGTTACCCAGGCCAGGAGTACTCCAAACTATAGTGCGGCAAATACAGAATGACATGCACGTGATAGCCTGGCTAATAAAGTTTATGAAATCCATGCTAGTTTACTCAGACAAGACAATCAACAGTTTAATGGAAATAAACTTTATGGTGAGTGGTGACATAGCCATAGAAAGAGTGCTAGTATTGCCAGGTGGCCCTTAAGGGCTATACCAAATGCAGGGAAATATGTCCAAGACTATTTCTGCTTCTTAGGAAGGACTATCACTATTGTAGCAGCAAGTGTGCTGGGAGAAAGTCAAGGAGGAGGAGATTATGTCTCTCTATATATCCACCAATATATTATCAACCCACTGAAATTATATTCGCAACTTTTATAAGCTTTGAAGGCAAAAGCATACAAACTGGCTGCATCTCAAGCTAGTGGATCATCCAGTACACGAGGAGCAAACAAATGTGCTCCCAGCAAAGGAGTACCTAACAACATAAAAGATGAGTTCTGTGCTGTTTGTGATAATAGTCTTCAAGAATCTTGCAAAGTGTGGCACCAAAATTGTGGTGGATGCCTGCAACACCAAAATAGAAAAGATGTGTAAGACAGTGAGAGGGATTTAATGTTTCTCGTGTAACAATTAACAATGACATGAGTCTCATTGGTTTTGTCACAGTTAAGGTTACAGTTGAATAGCACAGCAAGTTTCTTGATAAAGATGTTCTCAATCATATCCATTTATCTACAGAGGTGGCTCCTAGTAATCATATTGCATATTTTGTCTCAAGATGCAAGCCAAAGATTGGCAGCTAAGAGCTGATCAGAGTGATAGCACAAAAGAGATAAGAAAATTTGGTAGACAAGTTACAGATATAACACAACATCCTAGAGGTATCTGAAAGACAAGCTGGAATAAGTGGCCTTCATGACATTTCATGACAGACTGAACCAAAGAATATAATTTATGAAAATTCAAAGTATAAGGAACAAGAGACCATTGAACAGCTCATGGGAAAGTAACTGGAGACAGACATGCAACAGTGAGAATATAACTTCCAAGCTGGTCTCATGCTAAGTGTGATGAGGCCAGAAAAAGACCTAAGGGATTGTAGGACTGTTTAGGGTTTGCAGGATTTAGTGGACTAAATGGAGCAAGAGGAGAATGCATATACTGTGGGAGTATTTTTTGAGAGCTACAACACTTGGAGACAAGATCAACTGTGAGTGTGATAAAGGGCAGAATTCAAGAATGCAGTTATGGACAGAGGGAGGGAGGGAGCTCTTTAATGAGCTCATGTTAAAGATAGCTGAGCTGTTTGTAGAAGATAGATTTATGAGAGCTTTAAGAGGTATTTTTAACTCTTAGCAACAACAAACAACAAAATGTTGGGAATTATAGAACTGAATTGTTGAAACCAGAGAGATGACAGAAAGGACTTTGTGGAAGGTGGGAATAAGAAAGTTTAGAGACTATGCAAACTGATTCTGTTGGACTGAAAATAATGTTTCTCCAGCATTTATTTGAAAGTGTTGAAATAGACAGTAATAAGCATCACAAAACTTCCTGCTCATTGCAGTTTATAAATTCCTATTTGTGACATTTTGTATACTCAACCTTTACACAGAAGAGATAACAGCTGGGAATTAAGAGTGGGAGAAGACAGAAAAATTGACTCCACATCTTTTTGAGGTGTCCTGGGAGTCATGGTACACTTGTAAAATTTGCTAGAGGGACTGAAATTAGATAGTCTTCAGCAGTCCTTCTGATGTTACTAATAATTTTAGTGCCTACAGAAGAAATGAAACATGATACAAAGGGTAATTGGAGACCTCAATGAAGTAGAAAGGAAAGTAGATTTTAAAATATAGATAGTAGCAACTACTGGCTTTAATCTGACAAGGCGATTTTAAACAAGCTTGTCTAGCAGCTGATAACTTTAGATACCAAAACTTTGGCTACTGAAGTACTTCAGACCATTGACAATCAGAATATCAATGATATTAA
>NW_010322910.1:9570-19638 GCF_000700745.2 Antrostomus carolinensis | reverse complement strand
CTTTATTTTAAAATCAGAAGACCAGAGTTTAGGAGATACCAGACCATTTTCATGCTTCCCCTCCCCCACAGAAGTGACACTTGGTCACTAACTAAAAAGACAAAGAAAGAAACTAAATAACTTCAGAAATAAAATACTACTCAAGGATATGTGGGTAAGATTCAATTAGGAGTGGGGGGGGCGGGGTGGAGGGGTGTCATTAAAGAACTTGAATAGTGCTTTAATCTCCATAGCTTCAGTGGACAAAGGGTGTGGTTAGAGTGATACAAGACAAACCAAGAAGCATTTGGGGACAGCCCTTCCACTGCTGCTTGAGGCTGGTCAATCCAAATGAAGCAAAGTGGAAACAGTAAGTTGAAATGATGTTCTTCATATTCATGACCAGCTGCGCAAAAACTATACCCTAACAGAAGGAGTTTGGGGCAAATTGAGGAGCCGTGAATCATTATGACCTCCAAAACCATGAAAGAAGGAAGTACGTGGGAATTAAATGGACCACCAGCAGAGACTTGAGCTTTGCAGGCGTAGCCACATGCAATAAGAGACAGCCGTGTAACAGACAAGTACATTGCCATTATGGTCTGCCAAATGGTGAGCAAACCAAATTGTAAGCCATATCACCATTTACATCGTTCCTGAGTTTACTCATCTAAATCTCAAAATAAACAAGAGATGGGCCTCATACTTTAAGAGGTTCTACTTCAGCTTAAACAGAAGTTTGAATATATTCTCTGAGTCCAAAACTATGTGGGGAATGTCCAGCTGCTGCTGATGCCAGTGCCTCTGACATGAAAGTGAGCTAGGTTGTTGGTGCTTATAATGCATATTGTACTGCTGGGCTGGCCACACACAATATTGAAAGTAATAACAACTGAGATGTAGCTTACTGCTCATTTGCAATACGCTGCAGAAGCTGCTCAAGCAGCTAATCTGTCCAGAATTATCAAGCAGGCTGTGGATTTCAAGACAGATTTAATTGCCATTATGAAAGAAAAATCTTTCCCACTTATTTTCTGGAGCCTCTATCTTTTTGCCTAAGTATTTGAAAATGCACCTACTGCTGCCCTGAAATACACAGTAGTGAATAATAATGCTCCTGATTCTTGCATTTAAAACATTATCCCTGGAGCCAAATGATACCTCTGTAGCAATTTGAACTATTACAGAAGTAGGTACATTGTAGTTTTCCTAATACAACAAGGCCACACTCCTGAAATCAGGACAAGCGGGTGTTTTTTGCTTGAAGAGCAAGTTTTGGATGGTCATGTTGAGGATGTTTCCCAGTGTACCTAAAGCAGGTGTGTGTAAGCTGTCCTTGTCCACTCCAACACAGTTAACCATTGGTGATTCCAAAATTCTTTATTCTGTGTGATTTCATGGAATCATGAAGGAAGAATCACCTTTCGGCCTGGAAATCAAGAGAAGGATATTTCCCTCCTGTGAGTGATTTTCTAACAGAATTATTTTTAACTAGCAATTTTCTTCTAAATTCTAGCTATAATTGAAAACAGAAATAAAAGATACACTAGTGCCTTCTGGGAAGAGTCAGTAGCACAGAGAGAGGAGAAATTATTTGACCAGTATCTTCCAGATTTGAAGACAGAGTACAATTCTTTTCACATTTGCTTCTGAAGAGAGAAGCAAATATGAAAAGCTGAACTGAATTTGAAGCTAAATCTATATTTTAAGAATAGAAAAACAACTTGGGGTGAGTCACTGGAGAGGCAGAAGTAACCACAAAGTTTGTGCACAGTCTATACAGTGAGCTTGACATGGTTTCCAAAACCTTTAATTTTTTTTTTTTATTATTTTTTTTTTTTGTTTAGGGGAACTAAATACATCCTTTAAACAAAATGTTGTGTTTTTGCAAAGTTCATGCTTTGCAAAAATGAAAAAGTTATTGAAGACATTAAGTTTTCAGTGCCGTAATCATAACAAATGTGGGAAGGATATGTACTACTGAAAATGTTGCACACAGGTTACCCTGGGAATGGGTGTCTGAACTATGGGCCTGGCCTGCAAAGTATTAGTTGAAGAGAAGGAATACTTTTCAGTACAATTGCTTTTATCATTCAGAGCTCTTCTGGATGGATTTTGAGATACAGTATGATGGAGGAGATATGATTTTATTAATTTCATAAAAATTAGTTGCCTAGTTTTCACCAGACAATGCTGAGCTGTAGTGCGGCCACAGACTTGTTATCTAGACTATTATCTTCAATAAATCACTAAAATTTCTTTCTGCAACTTTTCTCACCTACTGAGAACACATCATGCTCACTTTGCTTGTTCTTATCAAAATTAATGAATCCATGTTAGTGAAGAAAAATTTCTGGCCTCAGAGCCCACACATCTTATCCAAAGTTCATTGAATTCAAAAGGGAGTTTTCCATTATGAGGATCTGAACAAAGCCTTTAGTACCAACATGAAATTCTGAAAGAACTGTTGCTATTCTTAAAGACATATTGCGTCAGTATAAATATGATGTCAACATGAAGATTTTTATTGCCTTCTGTGGAAGCAGACTGGAGAAAAAGCCATTATAAACATAAATCATTTTCTGAGTTACTCTGCATTAAATACAGAAAACAAAAAACCTATCATAACAGTCTCCTAAAAAATGAAATTACATTTAAGCAGGTTTTGTTTTACGTGTGATATGAACAGAATTTTGTGATGATGATAGTAATGAAAATGAATAAACTGTGTCATAAAAAAATCTAGTGCCCCTAAAATATCAGTGGAAATTCTCATCACATTCTTCACCTGTTTGCCTGAGCTGTGAGTGCACTTTTCCCTCTCCTCATAAGGGAAATGAAAATCTTTCACAGATACTACTTCATAAGCCTATATAAATTTTTCTCAACAACTCACCAAGACTGTGAGTTTTCACTGTTTCACATTTAAGTTTCATCATTTTTCATTCGGAATATTCAGAATAATTTTTTTTTCAATGCCATAGGTACTAAAAAGTATAAGTGCATCTCTTTCTTGTATAGACTGAAAAAGAAGTAGTTATCTAAACTGTCCTACACACTTGGTTCAATGAAACTGCATACACAAGACAGAAAATTCCTTAAGCAATGTGTGTGACAGGGGCAATAGATGTCTTTTTCACCCCTTCTGTGAAAGCCAAGTCACTCTGTAGAAAGACACATATAGAAAGACTTCAAGTCTCATCAAGCAGGAAAAAGACAGCAGGAGCCTGTATCCTTAATACAGTAATTGAGGCATGTTCATGGACTAATGGAAACCTGGGTTCTCGTTCTGCTCTTTCTATTTATGTGAAAGAGTGACTGGGGTTCAGTGCACACACAGTCCTTGAAGTAGGAGTTAGAATTCAGATCTCCCCTTTTCCTGACAACTTAACACTCAACCATTTAAAATGTCATTCTCACAATCTCCCCCTGTTTTAGTAGGAATCTGGACGAATCTGTGTCATGCATGTTTTGTATTGACTATCTTCAGGCATCTTTTTCAATGAGAACACTGACCTAAGGCAGTTCCTTGCACTCAGAGCTCAGCAAATCAGTTATGAAAGCCAAATGCTCAAGGGTGAGGCAATGACTTTAAGGCGCCTAAGAAGGAAGCAGATATTGGAAGCCAAGCTTTCCAAAAACTCATTCAAAGTCTCTTCTAGCCTCAGGTCTGTTTATCTCAATAGGCATGGGAAAATAGCTCACAGCATCTGGAACAGAGTAATTTCCTGCAAACTAATATTCAAAATTGTAAAGCTACACTCATGTAATGTTACTATATGTATGACCCTCTTGCTTACAAAGTACTGTGTTTTAAGGATAAGACTGACAGAAAATGATACAGATGCTGTTGAGAGTACAGGAAGAAATATGCTGAAATAGGTCATTATTTGGCTATTATCTCTGTAATGCAGGAGCCACAAATGTTGAAAACAGATTATTTCTCCCTGTGTATATTGAGGAAGAAAAGGTTACTCAAGGCTTTCTATGCATTTGGCTCAAGGATGCTGCAATATGAGAACATGTGATTTGTTAGGGAAATCCTATGTGACTCTTCTACAGCAGCTAACCAAGTAAACAAGAAGTGAGCTGGAACTTTCTGTACAAGGACTTTTACTGGAATCATTCGGAAGCTTTTGAATACACTCAAGCTTCCTCGTGAGGTTCTCTCTGCATTAGATTTGTTACCAGTGGCATCATCTCTCAAACAAATGAACTTTGAACAACTTAAGATTTTGGACTTCAGGAAAGGTTTTTCACCCCTTTAGAAGTTCAGGGTCATCTCATCAAAGTGATTTCTGTGTGAGTTGATAGGCTTTTACAAAATATGCTCTACATTTGTGTCTGGTTTTTTTAAAGGAAAGAAATAGTATAAACATCATTTAATAAACCTTTGACCATAACAATCTTGCTGATAATCTTGTATAATATGAGTATCTTTATAAGGTCACAGTTAATCCTTCTGCACATCTCCACATGTGGCTTTTCAGACATTCAAGCTGGCATCTGTCTGTGTCATTAAATCTAAAATGATTCAAAACTTCCTATCTTATTCTAAGCCTTCATCTATGAAAACCACCAGTGTAATTCTTTTCTTGATTCCAATGAAAAGCATATGGGCATCACTGAATGCTGAAAGCTCAAGTCTATCATAATCAAATTATGTCTTTCAGGAGAAGTCAGTGGTAAAGCTAACAGAGGACATAAAGAGTACAATTATTGCTGAAAAAGTTTTAAATGACCAAAGCACCTCAGCTCATTCTTATAAATTATTATTAGCCCTCATTCTGCACTGCACTGATATTTCCAGAGGTACATCAAGATCTGCACAGTTTCTGTAACAGAATGGACATTAAATTACTTAAAAATGCATTTTCCTTATCCTAATATGAAAGTAGTTGTATTCAGAAGTTGATGTCAGAGGCATTTGGGTGTATTTGCCCCTCTTTGTTTCCCTATCTTTTTCTTGCACTTGGTTTTCCTGTGCAAGCATTTCCACATTATCTCAGAGGAAGGATCTCAACTCAGAACTGTTTGTTTGTACTTGCAGAAAAAAATATGAATGGTGGGTGCCCACCACCTTTAAAATTCATCTCCTTGTCTTTATAATGACTATGCCTGTTGGGTTACACTCAGTGACAAAAACACAGCAATATTTTATATCAAAATTTGGGAAGCACTGAGTTTGCAAAGACCTGTCCATTGTCCTCAGAGTAACTGGGCACTGGACTAGATGACCTTTAAAGATCCCTTCCAACCCAGACAATTCTATGATTTTGTGATTCTAATCATCCATCTTTCTGCCTTAATCACTAGAGCCTCATGCTTTCCATTAGTTTCCAATACAAAAATCTCCTGTGAAAATAATTTCTCATGCCATATACACTGACACTTCTAAATTGTTTGAGTGGAGAATAAAAAAATCCCAAACCTCTTCAAATCTACATATTCAAACAAGACATATTTGTAGATGAAGGCTGGACACTGCTTGTGCATTTAAGTTTTCAGGTTGGTTGCCTGCTTTTTATGCTGCACTAGTAATCATTCAGGATATCTAGGGTATTTCTAAGATGCCTGTATGCTATCATTTTGCGTAGTTTTGTATGAGCGTTCCAGGCAATATTGCCTCTCCTGCCCTCCATTTGATTTGAGCAACTGACAAAATGCAGGCTGTTGTAGATTATTCCCATTCAGAGAAGGTGGCACTGACAGACTCAGACCTTTTGTGATGTATTCTAGTTTACTTACAAAGAAACCAGTAAGCTTGTATCCCTGGGTACATCTGACTCTCAAGAGCCAGAATCTCTTCCACAGCTCTTAATTCTTTGTGTCTTTCAGCCAGCACTCACAGGAGATCTCATCTAACTTTCTGGTGGATTGAGAACTGGCTGAATGGCAGAGCTCAGAGGGTTGTCATTGGTGGTGTGGAATCAAGTTGGAGGCCTGTACCTAGTGGTGTCCCCAGGGGTCAGTACTGCATCCAGTGTTGTTCAACCTATTCATCAATGACTTGGATGAAGGAACAGAGTGCCTCCTCAGCAAATTTGCTGATGATACTAAACTGAGAGGAGTGTCGGATACGCTGCACTGCCATTCAGAGGGACCTTAACTGGCTGGAGAGATGGGCAGAGAGAAACCTCATGAGGTTCAACAAGGGAAAGTGCAGGGTCATGCATATGGGAAGGAATAACCCCAGGCACCAGTAAAGGTTGGGGGCTGACCTCCTGGAAAGCAGCCCTGCAGAGGAGGACCTGGGAGTCCTGGTGGACAAGAAGTTACATATGAGCCAGCAGTGTGCTCTTGTGGCCAGGAAGGCTGATGGTTGTATTAGGAAGAGTGTTGCCAGCAGGTTGAGAGAGGTAATCCCCGCCTCTACTCAGCCCTGGTGAGGCCCCACCTGGAATATTGTGTCCAGTTCTGGGCTCCCCAGTACAGGAAGGACATGGAATTCCTGGAGCGTGTCCAGCGAAGGGCAACTAAGGTGATTAAAGGACTGAAACATCTTTCATATGAGGAAAGGCTGAGGGAGCTGGGCCTGTTCAGCCTGGAGAAGAGATGACTCAGAGGGGATCTGATTAATATTTACAAATATCTAAAGGGAGAGTGTCTAGAGGACGGGGCCAGACTCTTCTCATTGTCTCCCAACAATAGGACGAGAGGCAATGGGCATAAACTGCAGCACAGGGAGTTCCACCTGAACATAAGGAAGAACTTCTTTACTGTGAGGGTGACTGAGCACTGGAACAGGTTGCCCAGAGAGGTTGTGGAATCTCCCTCCCTGGAGACATTAAAAAACCATCTGGACAGACTCCTGGTTCCTGTGCTGTAGGAGTCTCTGCTTGAGCAGGGTGGTTGGACTAGATGACCTTCAGAGGTCCCTTCCAACCTCAACCATTCTGTGACTCTGAGATTCTTGGGTGCTTGTGGCAAGTGCTTCTTCAGTGACATCTGGTATTTCCATGCTACTTTATTTTCCTGCTCATTTCTTAGTTGGCTATATGGACCTTTGTAAATATATACCAGAAGAGTTCTCCTAAAAAACCTTTAGGGGAGGGAAAACATATCTTAGTTGAAACCACTTTTCCTGTTTTTTTACAAAATAACAGTTGACTCACATTTGCTTTGGACAATTTTTGGTTTCAGTTCTGCTATTCTGAATTGGTGAAAAGCTGGACAAATGTCTTAAGGATGCTGGAACACTCCAAGGCAGTCCTGTGACTGTTTTGCCTGGAAAAAAAAAAAAGAAGACAGTCTTTTGCAAACCTGTGAGATCAGTACCAAAAGATGTGCTTTGTAAAGATTCCAAGCTCTTGTCATCAAAATCATGTCAATAGGAACACACTCCAAAGAGCAGTGGGGAGGCAGAGATTGCTGATGCCTAAGGCAGCTCTACATGCTTTCTTTTCACTAGGTCTGGATCTGCACATCTTCTTTTGCTTTTTATAAGCCATCAACGCCTCAGGTTTTGCTGGATGAATGAGTCATATAAAAATAGCGTAATGGAGGTCCTCTTCTGCTCAAGGAATGTCAAAGATTCTTCATTATTTAAGTAATTTTGGATTATTTTGGATGCTATAAATTCATTCTTCTGTACTGATTACTCTGAAATAGGAGACTTTGAAGATCACAAAAACATAGACTGGAAAGGTAAAATTTTGTGGAATATATTCCCTTGATAGAGGTAATTGTTGCCTCCATTTCTGAGTTTTGTAAAACCAAACTGAATCTTTTTATAATAATAAAGCAAAAGAATGCAGAAAATGTACCAGCTAAAGGAAATCTAACTTTTGTAACTAAAGGAATATGTGCAACTTAGTGATTGTACACAGATTGGTCAGCAATTAATAGTAATGTATTAAGATTATTCAGGATCTGCCCAATGTTGTTTCTCTTTTGCTTAAAGGAGTATTTCACGCATAAAATCCTTCCTCAAGAAAAAGCAAAATTCATTTGCTTTAAATATAAAGATTATTCAGCGTTGCATTAATTTCAAAAGTAAAATAGCAAAATCACAAATTCTGTGTTAATTTGTTTGCAAGAGCGAGCATTAACACACATCTTTTAAACATCATTAATTGGCTTTTAGAAATAAAATTATGGGGGAAGAATGAGTCATAGTGGTAAAGTACCAGCCTTTCTAATGATAATGTCACTAAAGTCATCCTCTCTGCTCCATTCATCTTTTTCAGGAAAAGCTTTGTGAGGCCATGGGTCATATGATAGACAGTTCAATTATTTTCTCACTAAAACTGACAGCAAAGGTTTACATCTGCTGCTGCATACATCAAAGCCAAGGGATTCATACTCACTTTGCCTAGCCAGGTTTGATATTAAACATCCATGCTAATAAATATGGAGCTGTTTTATGTCCCTTAATAAAATTCAACAGTTATATAAATTTATCTTTCCAAACTGCTGGAAGCTGCAAATGAGACTAGCTAAAAACAAAGATAACCTTTCCTTTATAATCTTTAGAGTCCCATGCTTCCCGTTTGTTTCCAGTAAAGAGATTTCCTGTGAAAGTTATTTCTCTGTGCAGCACTGCAAAAATTTAGGAGAAAATTCAAGGCATCTCTGGGAGGATATTAGTGGGTTGGTTCTGCAGCTTGTGGTTTATCTCAAAAGGCAGGAGTAGTGTCACATTTGGTCAGTGACTGCTGCAGTATGAAACAAGGGCTAGCTCTCTGGAAATTGCTATGACCCTTGGGGCCACAGAAGGTAGCCCTCTATATAAAGGTGCAGGAGTAGCCCTGTAACCAGCTCCAGAATAATAAAAGGAAAGAGCAACAGCGGTAATGGGGGAGGGAGAAAAAAAGGAGAAAACCCTACCAAAAGAAGGAGAGAGAGAGGGGCAAGAACATTTGCAGAGCTGTAATAAGATATTTTTTGGTGTTTGAGGTAACACTGTCTCTCAGACTTTCTCTTCTTGAGCTGAAATGCTTGTTTCTGGATCACTCTGAGACTATGCTGAGTAGTTCCTGTTGGAAGCAGACCTTATTCTTGTTCTTCCTCTTACCAGCTGTGGAAACCCAGCCCACAGGTGAACTGGTACAAATTCTCCCTGAAGCCTTTGGTACACTCCCTCTTTCTGGAGCCAGAGCCAGCTGCACTACAAGGACAGACTTCATATCCATATGCAATAATAACAGCCAGCCTGTAGCCTATCTGGCAACCACTTCTTACAAAAAAAGCAATGATTTATGCAACCACTGTTGTCTGTGGAGCACATAAGCTTGTGTCCTAATTCCAAAGTCTCACTCTGGAGACTTGTGGCCATGGGAGCAGTGAGATGCCTCCTTTGGTATCACTGCAGGATAATACTGCTCCATACTTCCAGCTCAAACAGTATAATCAGCCCTTACTTCCTGAGAGTCACCTTTTCTCAGTGCTTCTGAGCTTTGGTTGGCACTACTCACATGGCTACTGTAGATCCTGCCTCCACCAGATGTGGAAGGTTTGGCTGAAGTTTTTACCACTTGGACCCTAAAGAAAATCAATACAGGTTAGGGGCTGACCTGCTGGAAAGGAGCTCTGTGGAAAAGGACCTGAGTGTCCTGGTGGGCAGCAGGTTGCCCATGAGCCAGCACTGTGTCCTTGTGGCCAAGAAGGCCAACAGTACCCTGGGGCACATTAAAAAGAGTGTGGCCAGCAGGTCAAGGGATGTTATCCTCCTCCTCTGCTCTGCCCAGGTGAGGCCACACCTGGAGCACTGCATCCAGTTCTGGGCTCCCCAATTCAAGAGGGACAGGGATCTTCTGGAGAGAGTCCAGCAGAGGCCACAGAGATGATGAGGGGCCTGGAGCATCTCCCATATGAGGAGAGGCTGAGAGAGCTGGGACTCTTCAGCCTGCAGAAGACTAAGAGGGGATCTTATCAGTGTCTATAAATATCTGAAGTGTGGGGGCCAAATGAATGGGGCTGGGCTCTTCTTGGTGGTGCCCAGTGATAGGACAAGGGGCAATGGGCAAAAACTGCAACACCAGAAGTTCCAGACAAACTTAAGGAAAAACTTCTTTACTTTGAGGGTGCCAGAGCACTGGGACAGGCTGTCAAGAGAGTCTGGAGATGTTCAAAACCTGCCTGGATGCT
>NW_010322910.1:0-9522 GCF_000700745.2 Antrostomus carolinensis | reverse complement strand
ATCTCCTGAGGTCCCTTCCAACCCCTGTGATTCTGTGATTCTGTGAAAAACCTGTTACTGGCGTAGTTTATGTTAAACTGTAGAAGGAGTGGAAACCAACAAGTCTTTCTGTCGGGGCTCTCTTGTGTGGGTTTTTCTGTGGGAGGAATCAGGCCATTCTGGAATAGCTCGACTCAAAGAGTTGTGTTCCTCTCAAGTCCGGGAAAGTGGTAGGATTGCACAAGATGGGTCAAGGTTGCTATCTGTAATAAGGGACAGGGTGAATCATAGTGTGACTGTCATGGGTAAATATAATTTCCTTCCCAACTGCTTCAGCAAGCCTAACTGTTCTGTGTGAAAAATACATAGCTTCTGCACCTGAATAGATAAAAAATACGTGCCCTGGAGCACAGACCCAAAGTTGCACCTCCCCCCCTCCCTACCCAGGCACTGCTGTTTGCACAATCACCTTCACTTCTGCTCCAGTCTTTTCTGCCTCTATAGCTTGACTTCTGGTTTTTAGGGGGATGTCCATGCTTCAAAAGCAGAGTGGACAGTGCCCTCTAGCCTAAGGACGTGGTCAGAGCAACCTGTGGACATGGAAAACATCCTCTGGAGCACCCTTGCCCATTGCATCCAAGCTCTTCCACTTCCCAAACAAGCCTTTAACCACCTCTGGATTTGCAGGTGATATTTTTACTGACATATGGTGGCATCCTGTTGTTTCTCTGATGTGACTTCAGAGAGAGAAAATTCTCTGGTGCTTAAATCCAAGAGAGGTTTTCACGCCACAAATGCCATTTAGAGAGGCCTGAGGATTGTGAGTAGGTAGCACAAGATGTGCTAAATGTGACTTCACACAATGTGTATATTCCACGTCTTAAAGGTCAAGGCTTTCAGAGAGTATCCTTGGCATCAGTCTTGCTAATTACGGGTATGAGAAGGAAGACTACATGTAAGACCAGGGGTCTGGAACAAGGCATGGTGGAATTGCTGCTTGTTGGTATATATCAAAAAAGGGAAGACGACAAAACCTCAGCTTACAGAGCTGTGTAGGAAAGCAAAACTAAGAAAAGAAATGAGATAGCAGGAATTTCCTTTTGGTTAGAACAAATGTCCTATGCTCAGTAGGTTGCTTCCAGTGAGTTTTTTCCCCTGTTCATTAGATGCCTGTATGGATTTGTAATTATGTATTTTAGATTCAGCAAAGAGTGTGTCTGGGCTTTGATTTTTTGAGTTCTCAATTTTCCTTGAAATGAAGGAGAACTAGCAGGGTAACTAAAGAATGAAGAACATTAAAATGCTGAGTGCTGCAGTGCCCATACCTTATGCATGTTCAGCTCCAGGCTACATTCTACAGCAGCACCATGCATAAAACAGGGAAGAGGTACAGGCTGAAAGGGTATTCAAGCACTTGGAGCTTGCAATGGCCAGCATGCCAAAACCAAACACCCTTACTGGGTCTTCACTGAAGTACCTCTAAAACTGGAATTATAAGCCTAATAAAGGCTTCCTGGATCTATGTTCTGAAAGCCAGATTCTCCTCTCAGGTGAGGTAGTTTCCATGTTCTAGTGGGTAACCAAATCATTTGGTTATAGAGGTTATAGAGGTTGAGCATTGCTCTCGTGCCGAGATGTGGGATCACAAAGAGCAGAGTCCAGATGATCTTTGCAATTAGGGACAAAGCTCTGCCCCCTCTACTGTCACTATGTTGCTTATGACAAAAGGCAAGTTCCCTTTTTCCTCAGGTTCCTACTGTCAGTGCATCCTGGCTATTGTGAGTGCGCCTGGATCCCTAGGCATGCCTGAAATACTCCAGTCTAGTGGCCAAGGCACATAGCTGAAGGCTGAACTCACCACCTCTTCCAGACTAAGGACAGCATAGAGCCCACAACTGTGGTTTGACACACAGCGGGAGTGCTCCTTCAACTTTTGCCTTTGGCTATTTATTCCAGCCCTATAGCCCTTCAACCTTTCCCTTGGCTGTTTATTCCTGTTTATTCCTACCTCCTACCAGCCTTCCAGGGGCTTGATGTTTGTGCTCAGTGTAATTCACAGCAGGGGAACTATTCAGTTAAAAAATACCTAGAGGGGAGGTTAATTAAAAAAATATATATATTTTTTTCCTTGATCTGTCTTACTGTGTGGATGTGAGCAAAGATTTATGCTAACACAATGCTGCAGAGGATCATAGCAGAAGGAACACAATGGATGCTCAAGCTCCTACAGCTGGCAGAAAAAGTACCTACCAAAACCTAAGCCAGGCCAATACATATGTTAACTCAGCCTGTGCCTCATGCACTCCCAGTATCTGTCTCAAGAATGTGCTTTGCAGCCTCCCTGGTGTGCTATGCTTCAGAGCAGTGGGTGCTGAACAGAGATGACAGTGAATGTGAATCAGTTTTAGCTCAGTGCTGGCAAATGGGGTTTTGTGACACAGAAATGGTTGTTCTCTGCATCTCAGGTGACCCAAGTGGAGAAGGAAGTTGCCTAGACATCCAGCTTGGCAAAGATGGGGAACAAGACAGAGCATGCTCACACAATTTTCAGCATGTATGTACATTTCTAGTCTCTCCAGTGCTGTCTACAACATGTCCTAGGAAGTGTTTTACATAAAATAGTTTTCTGCCTGAAGAAACTTAATCTTACCACCCTGATGCTACAATAAATTATTCTCTGGGTGGGCACTTCCTTTGGCTTTACTAGAGATGTGCAGAGGCAGATTGAGATTGCTGTCAATCTGCAAACTGGTGAAAGCAAAGGTGCTTGTTGCACCAGAAGGGAGGATGTGAGGATGTACGCAGATATGTAATTAAGTGGGTACTAGGTTAGGATTTTACGTCATTGGTAGAGATGTTTTTGTATAAAAATAAAAACACAACAGAGGACAAAAATAGGTCCACCTTGATGGAAAATCTTGGAACGGTCACAGAATTTGCCACAATATTTAACCTAATGCAAACAATTGCCTGCTTTTATGAAAATGTCTTTCAGCCTGACTTTCAAATATGTTTGGATTATCTTCTTTACTAAAGTTAGAATTTCTGTTTATGTACAAATACAGACCTTTTATTAGCCTGCAAGAAAACTGTGGTTAACCAGAGTGATCGAGACACACCAAATAGTATTTCTAAAGTCAGACCCAAAAAGGATAAAGTTGCTTCTAATAAATGGATTTTGCTATTGTGTCCTCCAAGGCCACACTTTAAGTTATCTTATTTGCACATTATTTAATACTATTTAATTTAATATCCCAAGCTTTGATGCACTGTGTTAAGCTGTGTTGAAACCCACATCTGAAAAATGACATGGAAAGACTGACAGGAGGAATGGCACAAACCACTCAAATATAGTACGTCATATGCTCCTGAAAAGTATTCTTAAGGTATCTCCACCTCCTCTCTGGCTGAGCTGTCTTTGTCTCACTTCTTTTATTCTGATGAATAACAATTTGGTTACAAGCAATGAGTGGGCTTACAGCTCTATCCAAGGACAGTATGGGAGAAGGCATATTTCTTTCTCTGAATATGGTTCAGTGAGGGGAGAGAGTGTTGCTGCCTGGAAACTTTGTGTAGGGAGAATTTTGAAAATTCTAGCCACTTATTCAGGATTTGCTGAAGCTTGGGCCTCATCTGAGTTACATGAATTCTGGTTGAATGGCTCCTGTTGATGTAGAGATGAGCTCTGGAGTGCATGTAAATAGCTCATAACACCTTCAAATTCATCCAACATTCATCAGACATGTTCAGGCCATGGACTGAAGCACAGAAAATCTGAAGCATCAGCTTACTAAGCTTTACAGTAGAGGGGACATTTCTTTGTGGGATGTCATAGAAATAGAGGAAGCACAGTAACATCTAGCTGATAAATTTGTGAGCAGAAAGGTATGACTGACGGGATTGGCAGTGTACTGGAAACTGAGCCAACACCACACTGACAAGAATTGCTAAAAAAGGAGCATAGCTGAAAGTTGCATTGAGCAAGACAGCATGTTTGAATGTGATACACTGATGTTGAGGAGCCAGCGAGGGCCTTGCAATATTAAGAGTATATGAATGTCTGAGATGTTCTCAGCAACTTTTATTTGCAGATTTCCATGTTTCTCTAACTATTACAAATCTAAATTAGCTTCTGACTCTCATAAATCCTCTTTTTCATGATGTAATTAGACCCTTCCACTACTGTGCAAAGTAAGCCTCTTCAGTTTCATATCCATAAATCAGATTTAGCTGTAGGACTGGTTCCACCAACCCTTCCACAGTTAGTAAGATTGTTACCATTTGTTGGTGTTTCTTCAGAAATTTATATTTAGCTTCATTTCTTTCCAAGCACTATGCTGTATATTATTTCACTGAGCTGAAGACTGACCTCTCATGCTGCTGTATCGAACTCAGCAATGGGATGCATCCAACGCAGTGATTAAGCTTGTGCTGAACTTCACACTGGCAGTGTAATCAACTTCAGGATGGCACAAATGCTTAGATTGGGAAGCAGGCCTGCAACTGTTAATCAGTTTACAATATGTAGGTTGCTTCAGCAGAGGAACTTCAGCAGTAGGTCCCTTCTCAGGCATTAGTTCACTGTAGCCACTGTAGACATTTGTAACTGAAGTATTAAGACTCATTTGAATGAAGTACAAATGGAAATGCCTGTGGAAGCATCAGAAGATGCAGTACAGCAAGGGTGGAAAGAATGAGCACTAATGGACATGATGGACATGAACAACAGTATTGAAATCAAGGAATGGTGAGGAGTGTGTTGTTTACATCAAGACCACAAGACAAGACCAAAAGTTCGGTCCCCTTGCTCTGATAAAGCCAGAACATAGGCAACTCATCACCCCGACAACAATCATGCTCTGATAATGTGGGTTCAGATAACATCTTCCCAAGACAAAGACAGACAGTAGCCATAAAGATGGCAAAATGAGGGAATAAGGAAATGGGCAGAACGGCTCCTGGAGGATAAGGCTAGAAAGGGTGTGAGGCAAAATCATTGCATAACAAATGCTTGATCTGGGTTTTGCTGGCAGTCAAGACAGACCTGTCCTGGTTTTGCTAGGGTAAAGTCAATTTTCTTCTTAGTAGTTAGAATAGCTGTGTTTTAGTTTCAGTGTAAGACTTGTTAAGAGGAGAACATTGATAAAAGTACTAATGTTATGAGTAGCTGCTGGAGCTCAAGGCTGTCATGTTTGGCTGGTTCACAGCTGCATTAGGACCGGGAGGGAGAAGTGCAGTGAACAGCAAAGCCCAGAACTGGCATTTGGATGTGCCAACGAGATATTCCACATCATATCACGTCATGTCAGTATGTTAACTGGGGTTGACCAGAAGATGGGGGTATTTCTCTCGGGGATCACTCGGGCTCGCTCTCCTGGGGTTTTGGTTTTCCAGACTGTCTGGGCTCTGGGATCTCTGGCTGGCACAGGCTGGGCATCTGTGGCTGGGTGCTGAGCAACTGCACTGTGCATCACTCATTTGTATATTCTGTTATTACTGTTATTATCATTATAATTTTATTTTAATTAGCAATTAGTATTTGTCTGAACCTGTGAGTTTCCTTGCCCTTTTCCTTCCAATTCTCTCCCCTACTCCCTGCCTCGGGGGGGGGAGGGTGAGAGAGCAGGCTGTGTTTGGCTGCAAGCTGCAAGCCAAAAGGGTGAATCCACCCAAACCACCACAAGACCCTATGTACTTAGTGCAGACTCAACTGGTGCCCTTTGCCCTCTGTCTTACACGCAAATGATGCTGGTCAGACCACTTGGTCACAAAGATCTTGACACTTGGCAGTGTGTGGCAATGAGATCCACCTGCTAGTGTCTCTGTACTGCATGGGAGAAGCTTTACCTTCACTGATCACCATAAGGGTCCTATTACTGCTAGTGAATCCAGTATTTCCACACCATGTATTTTTCAGTCATCTGAGGTAGAATTTTTTTCCAGTGAAAGGAAAGCAAGTGCCTTCAATTTAATTGGTTTTGGCAAGTAGTGTTTTTCTTTCCATTTCTTTTTAAATTCATAGCACTATCTAAGTTAGTGCAGGTCAGTAGATCAAAGTCCTTCACTGCTTCTCCCTGCAAAGACAAAACCCACAATAGACCATATAGTTTTCCTGCAGACAGGGGAAACCAGGGAATTTTTTGAAGCCCTTTAGCAGTATATTGCCAACATGTCACTGAGTGTAGAGGTGTAGGCCCCTAATGATGAAGAAAATTCTCTCTATTTGAAAAATATTAATTACAAAGAGTGTATTTCTCTGGGGTCAGTATGCTCATTTCCAAGAATAGCTCTGTGCCAGCTTGACAACACAGGGATGCTTCCACTGAGACCTCATAGGAAAGAGCTGTTGCTTTGTCAGTGCACCAAAACACATGCACTATCCACAGTACTCGAGGTTATTCTTGGCATGAACAGAGGCTCTTATCACAGTTAGTGTGAGTTTTGTTACTGGCTTTCCTGAATACATTCAGTCAGATCCAAATTTGCTTTGCTGGTTGTATTATATAATCTTTTTTTTTAAAAAGAAAACAGGAATAGATAGACCACAAAAAGAATCATTGGCAGACCTGTGCTGGTAGTAATTATATTTACAATCTCTGGTGTTTGTAATGCTGGTAGAAGTACTACCTCATGCTTCTGGTTAAACTGTATGGTTTGTAAAATGTGCATACAACTTCTCAGCAAAGGAAGTTCTTTAATATTCTTTATTGGCTGGAGGAAAGTGGGTGCCAAATACAACTGTGAAATGGGAAACAATGCACAAAGGAAAAGTTCCAGAACATCAACACATCCGTTCCTTTTCTCTGCCATAAATAACCAACACACCCTTAAATACAAGACTAAATGGCTCCAGGAAACTCTCATTAATGAAAAAGTCCTAGCTGGGCTTCTTACTTTCATTTGGAACTTACATGCCCCAAGAAGTTTTTTCTGATGTAGACAGCAGATATGTTGTTCTCTAAATAATACTAAGCACTGAGGTAAACTAAGATAAACTAAAACTAGCCTACTATCCAGAGACACTTAAACCTTCCTTTCTCACTTTCCAAAACATTAATGTTGAAAGGCACAGCCCTGCTGCTATTAAAATCAATGACAAAATCCTACACTAAGTATATAAATACACAGTGTGAGTTCCAGCATCTGTACTTCAGTTTTCTGGAAACAAGAGATAAGGCAGGAAACAAAATAAATGGCCTGCATCTACGTACTACATGCAGATAAATTTAATTATAAAATATAGCAGCTATGATATTTCACAGGGAAGGTCTTGTGATGTGACAGGATGCATAGATAGCATATTTTCTGCAGATCAGAAGTAGTAGGATAATTAGGCCCATCATTTGTCTAGGGCATATTTATATTAAAATTAGCATATTTAACTGTGTAAAAAAAGAGATAACCGATACCTATCATCTGTAGCTTTATCACCTTGAAACTTGGACTACACAGACTTGTCTTAAATAGCATCAGGTCTATAGTTTCTTAACTTCCAACTGAGTCATTAAAAATTGAGTCATTAATACAATATCAAAACCTTAAAATAACTACAGGAACTACCCCCAACCTCTGATTTCTCCTGGCAGCTTCTTCTAATTTCACAATCATATTTTTCTGCTTAAAAAAAACCCCCAAGCCCACACTTTTTTCCCCAGTTCCTGTATGGAATGTTTGTGAATTACAGGGAAGTTGCCTTGCTAATTAAAAAGAGAAAATAGTAAGAATTACTACTGCTTGATTTCACCATATAGAAAATAAAGCAGATCTTCCACAACTACCCATGACACAAATGTTACCATGTACATTGTACAGGGCTTCCTGACAAGTGAGATACCTGTGAGCCTTTACTAAAGGTGAAATAACATGAGCTGCAGAAAACAAAGGTGGTACAATTTCATTTATCATTTTCAATGCCTTTGAAAGAAAGTTTTTGTGTCACTTTCATGGATGGAAACCTGTATTTGTGGGTCTGTCATCCATAGCACAAGGGCAAGCTGCTTCCTTCTAAGCCTTGGATGCAGACACTAGGGAGGGCACCAGGCTGCAATTAATGAGGCCTGGAAACAGAGAAAGGCAGAGGCAGTCCTCCCTTGGATGGGTCACGTACAGTGAAATGGTCACCTTCTCCCCAAGCCTTCTGGTGCTATGCATATTCCCAGTTTCATTGTGATTTGGCCATTGTCGCATGGAAAGAGGGCTGGAGGGCTTCTGGGCTAGAATGGGAACAGGGAACTAAATGCAAACATGGTCTTAGGCAGCTGACATACCAAATCTCTTGGTGCCTGGAGTGAAATCTAGACTACAGAATTAGCCATCCAGCAGACCTTCCCAGTGGGAAGAGATTTGGGACTGTGAAGAGCTGTCTGATGTGCTGGAAAGGTTAAACCTACTAGACAGAAGATGCCTAAGAGAACTCTCTTCAAGTCTGTCCGTCCTTGGAGTTAGGAATGTTACAGTGTGCATCAGGAGAAGACAATTTTCTGCTTGTGGTTCACAGCCCAGGGCTTGCCACCAAATGCTGTTTAAAAAAAAACCCAAAACACTTCTTTCCCAAAAATGGTATGTGTATAAGAAGACTCAATCCTTCCTCTTGTGAAGGTGACACAGGTCAACGGATAGACAACTGCCTCAGGATACAAGGCCTGAAGTCAAGCATGCTTTTGAGCCAGAAGAGGTCTGAATTTATGTCCAGACGCATGACCTAACCACAAGGTTCATGCATCTCTTGCTAGTGTACTGAAGCTTCAATTCTCTTTGCACAAGCAAAAGCACTGGAAAGGGGAGGAAACAGTGGAAGTTTTCTCCTCTACAATGTAGCCTGTATTAACTTAGCCTGAGCAGGGAAGGTGCAGGATGGCAGGAGACTCTGGCTTTGGGGACCTGAAATCATCTCCTTAGCCAAGATGGGACACAAGTCTGGTCCAGGACCTCCATACAAGTTATTTGCAGTTATCATCCAGCTTCTGAGAAAAACAATCTACAGCAACTTGGAAAAGGGGAACTGATGCAGAGTAAAAAAAAAAAAAAAAAAAAATCAAGGAAAACCGAGCAGTTACTTTTTCTGCCCTTTCTGCTGTGGTTTACTGGGGAACAAGAGAGGAGCCACAGGCTTGCCAACCATTCTGATTTTATGGGCCTCGTGGTATATATTTTTTTTAATTGCCTTACTCTTGAGACTGTGGGATTGTGAGGATTTCAAGTTTAATTTAAAAGAGAGGCTGGCATGTAGCTGTTGTGGCTTCAAAGAAATCTTGGAGGTCAAGTCCCAGACCTCAAGAACTAGAGGCAAATACAAAAATAAAATGAATCAAGAATCTCCTGGGTTTGGAGGGGCAGGCCCACTGCTTCAGACCCCGGAGGGCTGGCAGGGTGTGAGGTGCTCCAGACACTTTATCTGACCGTGTCACGGAGAGAAGCCGGGATGACGAGATCAGGTCCGGGCCCTCAGCCGCCTCCGCAGCACGGTCCCAACAGCACGCAGGGGACCAGCGGAATCAGCGGCCCCGCACTGTCAGTGGCAGCTTAACCCCCGGCTACCCCCCG
>NW_010322909.1:44730-50194 GCF_000700745.2 Antrostomus carolinensis | reverse complement strand
CACGGCAGCCCAACCACTTCCATCAAACCTCATCCCATCCATGATCTCAGCATCCTACAGGCACAGGATGGGTCACTGCCCCAAAGGAGAACCACCCCCTCCTCTCAGATCACCCCAGCGATGCCAGAGCCTGGTCCCCAGGGACAGGTCATGGGGTGCTCACCGAGCCCCCATCCCCACGGGCCTGCAGGAGATGACAGCCAAGTTAAAACCAAAAACCAGCCGTCCCCTTGGGCATGGCCACTAACACAGTTTATATTCCCTCTCCTTTGCCTTAGGAGATGTTAAAGCCAATTTGGGCTGACCGAAGGTTTGGGTTCATGTCTTGACCCCCACCTCCTGCCTGTCTGTGCCCATTCCATTCGACATGATGCTAGAGGACCTGGGACCAGAGCATGACAGCCTGGGTGGAGAGGAGGGGAGCTGACAGCCATGCCCCAGCCTCACCACTGAGGAGACAAGAGACACCTTCAAAGTGACACTCACAGCGTCTCCAAGTGTCTATTTTCATCTCCCCGTGTTTACAGGAAAAAGACAGAGGTGTCAGCACTGCAGCCTAGTGAAGCTCCCCCCAAAATTCCCACCGGGGAAAGGGGGGGGCTGGAGCGAGGGGGGGACATGGTGGGGGGCAACCAAGGAAAGAGCTGCTGCTGCTTAAAATTTTCTAATTTGTAACCTTGGCTGTCAGTTCACCTCCATCTGAGCAATTTTGCTGCGCTGAGTGTGGGCTGTCACTCCCGACAGCATCCGCGGGACAGGACGGGATGCAGTGGCTTCCCGAGGGCGATGCTGCCCAGGGGAAGATGCTGCCCAGGTTTCTCCCACTGACCCAGGGCTGAGGCTGAGTGGGGCCTGGTACGGGTTCATCACAGGGAAGAGCTTTTCCACTTTGCTCCACCATCTGCTCCACAAATCCAGGAAAAGGGAAAAGGAAGGAGAGAGCAGAGGGGAGGAAAAGCCCCAGCCGAAAGCAGCACTCAGCTCTTTTGGCAGTGGCCGTCCCCTCCTTCTTGCTTCCTCCCCACTGACTTCATTTACTTCACTTAATTAGCCCCCCTTCGGAGTTAAAAAGATAATTTGATAATGAGGATGTGAAAAGGCGGGAGAGGCAGAGCTGGGCTCCTGCTTGCAGCCAAGAGCCCCCAGCCGAGCCATGCCCCCCCGGTCGGCTGCAGCTCTACTCCCCGGCACCCCATAATTACCCACCCTCCTCCCACTAAAACAAATACAGAAAAATCGAGTTAATAGGGCTTAAAAGGCTGGTGCGGGCACGCTCAGCTCGCCCCTCGCCCATTAGGCCTTAACGAAGTTCAATTAGGAGCTTAGTAAAAATCAATGCAAATTAATTTTTCTCTTCTCCAACTCCCCAAGTCCAGGAGATGAGGGAGAGGAGGCACCTGGCCAGAGCCTTTGCTGCCACCTCTGTGGCCGTGGAGGGCTCTTGCTCTGCTGCTGACTGCCCGTGCCTCAGTTTCCCCTGTTGAGTGGGGGTCCCTGCGGAGAAGGGGTCCCTGTACTGCCCTGAGATGGTGGGAGCAAACAGCCACTGCACACCTCTGGGACCAAAGGGAACATCTCCCACCGGCCAGCCCAGGTCCCATCTCCTGCCCTGTTGACCTTGACCCCATTTGGGGTTCACAAGGCTCCTCCAGAGAGGTGGTGGGGTCACCCCGAGCTGCCCAGCACCCCAAAACCCCTGGGGAGAGGCAGGTCCCAGCAGCACCCTCCTGCTCCAGCCCCTTCCCATCCCAGCTCTCCATCTCTCCTGCAGAGCATCTCTTAGAGATGTTTCTGCTAATCCCACGGAACAAAACTGGGGGCAGGATCCTGTTCAAACCCACCACCAAGGTCTCGTCCCCAAGGCACACACACCCCCGCTGTCCCCACAAAGCCCGGTCCTCCCACGTCTGCCAGCACACAAACACGGCAGCGATCGCTTGGCAATGTCAGGCGGGAGACAGACATGACAGTTAAATGGGGTTTAGAGAAATTATTAAATGCTGGAGGGGTCACTAGAGCGTGTCAGTGGCTCTTAAAAAAATTAAATAGATTTTGACAAATTACTCAGCATCCTGCATGCAAATGCGCAGGCTGGCGTGTGCGGTTTGGGGTTGGGTTGGTTTTTTGTTTGGATTTTGGTTGTTGTTTGTTTTTTTTTTTTTCCCCTTCTTTCTGTTTTAATTTGATTATTCAAACTCAGATCAAATGATTTGGGGTTTTGTTTCTCGCCTTTCATGGCTGATGCTCTTGCAAAGGGGCCGGTGCCCCGTGGTGGGGAGGGAGACTGTGGGATGAGTCTTATCAAAATATTTGCTGACGCCTTGCACAGAGGGCAAGTTTAAAGAAAGGGAGCATCTAATTAGGTATTAATGAGATTTAAAACAAAAGAGTGGAGGCAAGGAGATGGGATATGATGATGAGCCACCTCATTCCTTGGTTTTGCATGGGGCAACTCGCTGCCTCTGGAAATTTCCAATGAAGTTGATCCTGATGGATGATCAATACTAAGAGTTAGAGCCTCAAAAATGTGTTGATAAATCGAAGAATTAGCTTTAAAAAACCCTTAGTAACTTGCATTGGCCTTCTGCGCTTTGGACCTGTGCTCTAGAGCCTTGCACCCTCCAGGACCTCCCACGAGCATCCTCCCACGCCAGTCCATAGCTTGGTGGCTTTTCCACTGGAGACAGATCTCACCCAAGACTTGGGGTCTCTGGTGGCACTGGGACCCCAGGGCTGGTGCACAGCGGCACTGGCAGCGAGCAGGCAGCTGCCTTCGTTAGAGAGCAACAAGGAGTCCGTGTCACGGGGAAATCTCGGTCAAAAGCTGATGGGGAGAGAGTGGTCAAGAGCTGCTGCTGCGACCTGAGCCAGAGTACCCAGTGATGTTGAGCACCCACCACATCCCACCAGGGTTTTCCCTTTTTTTGCTGTTTTTAGGGCAGGGACAGCACTGCCAGCACTTGCTCACCTCTGGACTTCATCCCGATGAAGCGGTTCTCCACGATGTCAATGCGCCCAACGCCATGCTTGCCCCTGCCGAAGAGGAGAGAAGTTATAGCAGCCCCAGCAGGATGTGGGTATCTGTGAGGGGTGGGACAATGGGGGACAAACCCCAAATGACAGCGTGGCCAGCCCCTGAGTGACACTACTGACAGTCAATAGTGACCCCCAGATAGGGCAGGTGACAAGGAGATGGATTTTCTCTCCTTTTCCCCTCGTCTTTGCTGTGCCACCAGTCTCCCCAGCCTTTCTTGCTGCTGGGGTTGGCAGTGGCACATCACACATGGGCCACCGGAAAATAAACCAGGCAAGGGGACAGGCCACTCTGCAGCTGTATCCCTGATGACCAAAGTAATTTTAAACCCACTTAATTAACATTTAAAAAGTAAACTACATGGAAAAGTTCATTCCCATTCAGCTCTGGGAGGATGAAGGCTGAGGCACAAAGGAGGATGGCTGGGAAGTGGGTGGCACTTGGCACAGGGCGGGAGGAGCGGGTGCCCTCAGGGGTGCTGCCGTATTTTTGGGTGTACCCCTGGGGATGGCTCTGCCCTGGTGGCAGCAGGAACTGGACACAGGGCGGAAAACCCTGAAGGAGCTGCTGCTGGGGAGGCAGAGTGGGGACAGAGTGATGGACCTGGCCAGCATGGCTCTAAGCCCCTAAAAAGCCTGCTCTTCACCCAAAAGAGAGCAGGGTGCCCTGGGGGCCCAGCCACCCCCAACCACGGACAGGGCAGCCCTCACCCAACCCTGCAGCTGGGGCACACAGCAAACAGAGGGTGTTAATGAGACTTTGTACCCCTCCTTGTGCGCAGGGAACATGAACCCTAAACACTCCTGCGCTCCTGGACTCTGTATCCAGCTCCACTTGCTGGGCATGAATGGCACAACTGGGACAGTCCCATTCTCATACTGCTGACCACCATCCCTAGGCTCACTGGGATGAGCATCCTGCTTCCACCCCACCCTGGGGACCCCAGGGACACTGCCCTCATCCCCACAAAGAGGTGGCAGTGGTGGCAGGGGACAACGCGGCACTCACGCGATGTTGTTCAGGTACACGAAGAGCTCCAGTGCCGAGCAACGGGTGGCTCCATCCCCAGTATTGGTGACCTTCACGGGGACACCTGCGGAGGCAGGGAGGGAGGATCAGCTGGTGTCATGATCCCCCCCGGAATGTCACCCCACAGGCGTTAAATAGATGTGACAGATATGAACTCTAAATAACTTCTTAAAAAGGCATATCCAAGCTGGTGCAGGGGGGAGGCGAGGGGAGAGGGACCCCCCTTGGGAGAGAAGAGAAATAAATAAATAAATAAGGCCATAAAAACGTCCCCCCTCCTTTTCCCCTCTTCTCTGCCTCTCTCTTTTTTAGGGCCTGTGAAATTGCAACCAGGCCCTTAACTAATTGAATTTCACGCTCGGCAATTGTCTTACAGCGCAGCACCTTCTGTCCCACCAGCCCCTGCCAGGGGGGCTGACGAATGTGTCCCCCCTGCCAGCATGGGGAGGGGTGTCTGGGGGGGGACCCCCACACCGGGACACGGCTGCTCGCACACGCATGCACACGCACCCCGCCGCAGGGTGCTCCCCGCCATGAATTAATTATTGCACTTTTCTTTTTTCTTTCTTTTTTTTTCTTCTTTTTTTTTTTTTTTTTCCTTAATTTTTGTTTTTTAAGGGCTCTTGGGCAGGAGCTGGGCAGGGTAGGGTGAAGGGGGGGGAATGCTGAATAGAAAGAGGCATTTTTCTTTAGCGGTGTGAAATGAGCAATAAATGTATTAGGAAGCTGACAAGGGGGCTGCGGGGCCCACAAAGAAAAGCGGTGCGGAGTTGGAGGCTAATCCCCCCTCCATCTGCCCTCCTCATTACCATTTAACGCACTATCACTTGCCAATCAGCCTCAATACCTCCCTTTCTAGTCTTTATTACGAAGGCGCCCGCAAGAGCCCTGCCTAGTGATGGGGGCTGTCAGCTCCCCCCCATCCCCCCCCCCCCCCTTAAACCCCCTATTTTCCAGGGGTTTATAAACTCAGTTGTAAATTGCTATTAAATGTAACTCGCGGTAATAATGAACCTTAAGCTGCTTCTCGGCGCTGGCCCCCCCTCTGCGCCCTCCCCTCGCCCCGGCTCTTTCTATTCGCATCCTCTGCCGGGGTATTGGCCGGGGTTCGCTCAGCGATGTCGGGGCAGTTGTTGGCGAAAGCTGCTTAGCCTTGAAAATAGTTAATAATTAGATTAAAACTTCAAATAAATTAACTAAGGGCTGAATGGGCTGCTGGGAGGAGGGGGGAGCTGCTCCTTGCAGGGAGATGGTTATAATGGAACAGGGATGCTGGTGGTGGGGAGGGGACCCTCTCTGAGCAGGGTCTCCTCAGTCTGAGCTGGGCTTGTTGCTGCTGCTGGGACAGATGGTGGCACGGGGATGCCCATGGCTGGGAGAGGGGGGGGGTGCCACCCTTTG
>NW_010322909.1:35448-44618 GCF_000700745.2 Antrostomus carolinensis | reverse complement strand
TCCCTGACTCCTTTGTGCAACCACTAGCCAAATCCTGCTGGAATATCTCCCCAACTGTGACACTGTCCAGGGCCACCTGCATGACCCCAGAGCCACCTGCGTGCCACCCTGCGGGAGAGGGACCCCGTGCCCGCTTCACCTCGATGGTTGGGTTAGGGGTTCAGACCCCTCTCTGCTCTCAGGGGGTTCCCACTGAGCCCCCTGAGACATAACCAGACCTTCTACTCACCTTGAAGTGCCCCCAATGTGCTACAAGCACCTTCCTGTGTCCCGATGCCATGACTCGGGGCTCACCCCACCTGCACCCACCCTGGGGGTGCTCCTGGCTGCCGGTGGCCCCCGGTCCTGGCCAGGGCACGGGGTTGGGTTTCAGAGGGAATAGAGGGACGAGGGGCTGGCTGCAAGGAAGCACTTACCCTCCTCAAACTCGATCTCCAGCACGTCTGGGGTGTCAGGAGAGGTGGCCGGGTCACAGGTCTTCGTGTAGAGCCCAGGGGGGGCCTGATTCTGCCCATGAAGGGGAAGAGAAGAGGGGAAAAATTAGTGGCATTGGCATTCCCAACCCTGACCCCACATCCCCCATCCCCATCCCAAAGCACGGGGCTGGCACGGCACAGCTCCGGCGCTTACCAAGGCCCCGGGAACAAAGGGGTTGGAAGAATCAGCCAATTTTTCCCCTCAACTTGATCTCATCTTTTCCTCCGACACCCCCACAGCTGGAGGCGGGATGGCTGCGGAGAAGCAAGTCAGGCAGGGAAAAAGCGGGACGATGGCAGGAGCGGCAGGGTGGGCACCCACACGTCCCCGCACCGCGGCCGGGCTTATTCAGCACCGACCGAAAAAACCCAATGAAGAGGCCTGACCCCAGCAGGTGCTCCAGGCTCACCGGCTCCTTCGTGGTGTCCCCGGGGTTAATACACACGGGGGAAAATAGAGGAACAAAGCAAAAACCCATTTCAGAGCACATCAACCTTTATGTATATATTTTTTTTTCTCTAGATTTATAGGAAAAAGGCATCTTATCTCCATCAGAGCTGGGCCACCAGAGGCTCGGGCACTGAGAATGAATTGCTGCAATTGAAGCACGTGCCAGAAGAGGGGAAAAAAGTAGAATTAAAAAAAGCTTTCTGCCTGGAGAGCAAATATTTTGTAATTTTGCATGTCCCCTCAGCACTCATGCGTGACACGGCTGTGCGTGTTGACCCTCAAAACACTTTCGGACCAGCACATGCAAACTTCTTTCTCTAAAGGGAACCCCTCCATCCAGCTTTAGCTCTGGCAGAGGGGAGGGAAACTGAGGCACAGAGTGCCCAGGGCCTGTGTAATGTGGTGAAAAGAAAAGTAAGCACCGAGCAAGAGAACTGCAGAGCCGGGCTGGGCCAAAGCTGTCCTGGGTCAATGTTGGAGGGAACATCTCAAAGGAGCCTCTGGCTGAGGTGTCCCAGCAACCTAAACCCCTGTGCAAGCAGCTCGGTGGAGTTTCTCCAAACTGAGCTGCTCCTGCAAGTGTTTTAAATGGTGGTAAACTGGTATTTCCACACAAAACCCAACTGGTGAGAGCTGGAGCTCTGGGCATTGTTGGGCAGTGGGGCCCTGCCTGCACCCAGGGCTCTGCCTGCACCCCAGCCCACACTCCCCCTGCTTCTCCTCTCCTTTTTACAGTACAACTTTTCTCCTGCTCCCATTTCCTTCCTTCTCCTCCTCTCCAGCAAGTAAAAAAGGACAAAGTAGAAAGTAAGTTAAAAAAAAAAAATCATAATCAAAAACCACAAAAGTGATTGCTTTAAATAATTTTTAACATTTTCAGGCAAAAAAAAAAAAAATCTGCAGAAGTTTTAACATTTTCTAAAATTTTAAAAGATGGGAAATAAGCCTTTTAGAGAAAATCAATTATTATTTTTTTGTCTAATAAATAGCAAAGCCCAGTCACTGCCAGCAGCCTGCCCAGCCATGAGCATCCCTGCTGGCCCCTGCACACTGGAGTACCCCCCTGGCCTCACCCCAAACCCCAAGGTGCACATCCCGGTGGCAACCGCAGCCAAGTCCCAGGAACACAGACCTACCTACCCCAGCAAAACCACCCTCAGGTTCCCATTTTCTCTCATTTTTGCCCCTTTCCCTTGTTTTAAGCAGGAGGCTCTTGCACTCGCACTTCCCCCGTGGCCCCTGCGCGCGCACACGCACAAATTACACGGGCTGAGGATTTCAATTTTACATTGTCTGGCCTTTTCTAGCCCTGATCACACTTATTAACTAGACAAACCCACGAGAGATGATGAAAAACTTTGAGTTCAAAAGGAAAGATGGGGAGGGCGGGAGGGGAAAAAATACCGGAAAGTATTAAAAACTCTTTACTAAACATTGGAAGTCAAAGTCAGGTAGTTTCCAATTTTCCGAGCCAACTATGAAAACCTCTATTAAATAAAATAACTAAATAGAAATAAAAGTGACGTTTGGCTTGCATTCCATCATTACCGTGCGAGTCTGTCCTCTTTTTATTCTCTCTCCTAAAAGCACAGTTCAAATGACAAATAGTTTGTTGCAGTGTATCAATGCCTCCTATTTATCCCTCCCCGCAGGGGGGCTCGTCCTGCAATGTCATCTTTAAAGGGGAGAGAGAGAAAAAAAAAGGGGGGGGGGGAGAAAGGAAAAAAAAAGGAAGAGTGTGTGGAAAGGGAGAGAAGGAGGGGGGAAGAAAGAAGCAAGAAAAACGGGGCAAGAAGAGAAGAAATTGGAAGCAAATGGTCCATGAAGTAAACCATGATGCAGAGCTATCGATGCCGCAAATGGTTTATTCATCCGGCTGATATTGTTGTGCCCGGGACTGAATGAACTCTTTCAGAGTGCCATATGAAGTTAAAGCAAGTAAATTTCTATCTTTCTCCGCATTAGCTGCCTCATTGCCCTTCAATCGGGCCTCACAGAGGCAGAAAATAGCTCAACCATCTGCTTTCAAATCCCTGCGTTTGGCAGGTCCCGGGGGTTTGGGGTGGGGAGTCCTCTGTGCCCGGCACCCCAGATCCAGCTGCAGCCACCTCGGTGCCTGGCACTGCTTCCCAGGCTGGGGAAGGGGACAGTGGTGGCACCGTGCTCTGGGAAGTCACCTCCTGGTGATGCTCAGGAACAGGGTCACTGCTCTGTTCTCTGCTACACTAGACCCATTTTCCAGGCTGGCTTTGGGAAGGAAGCGGGATTGGCAGAGCCTCAGCACCAGGGATCTTCCCCAAGGGGAGAGGTGCTGGGTGCGGAGGGGTGGGTCAGGATGGGGGCACCAGGAAGGGTACGGGTCTGTCCCTTCCTATCCCCTGCTAGAGCCATGAAAACCCATCCCTGTACCAAGCACTCTCCTGGAGGAGACCCCCCAAGGGCCCAGTTTTGGCAAAGCCTGACCCACAGACACCCCTCTAGAGGCAACCAAAGAGGGAGCTGGACCCCCTCTCCACCTTCCTCACGCTCTCGCCGGGGCCACATGCCAGCCCAGCCACAGTGAGCCGGCTGCGGGCACTGAGCTCCAGCCAGCTCCTCTCCCTCTCCACCTGCCTCCTCCTCCTCTCCCTGGATTGTCTAATTAGCACTGATGGATAGTTTAAGTAGCCACCGAGTGTTGTGACCCACTGGAGCATGAACCACGCAGGCGGCTGGACCACGAGCACCGTTCGCCTCCGGAGCGACGTGCTGCGCTCACCGGCAGCACCAAAACAGCCAGAGCTGCCTGGGAGCTGGGGGTCCTATGGATGCCCTTAGGATCTCCAAGCACCACCCCACACAAGGAGAGGTTTTATCCTGCTTCCCCATGGATAGCAGGGATGGGAGGGTGAGGAGAGATAGGCGAGCTGCAGGCACCGGCAGGGGACCCAAGCTGTAGTGGCCAACCTGGAGTCCGTCACCCACCACCAGCGCCTCATCTGTCTAATTGCTCCTTTATTGCTGCCCTGCGACATTGTCCCCTCTGGTGTCACCCTGAAACGGTCCCTTCCCCTATTCACATCAGTGGCAATTAACGTGCCGGGAGAGGCGGAGGGGCCGGGGTGGGCGGCAGGGCCTCCCCCCTGCACACATAAAATTTCCAATTAGGCGGCGAATACCCGAGACGCCCTCGGCCCGGTGGCTGCCATGCTGGCCATGATCGATTACCTTGGGGTTCTCCAGGATCCCGGCTTCGTAGCTGCAGCAGGCAGGGAAGGAGAGAGAAGTCACTGCAGCACCTGCAACCTCAAAACCCACCAGGACAACCCCCCCTTCGACTCCCACCACCCCACGAGGATGGGTGTAAATAGGTGTTAAGGATCTCAAGGAGCTTTCAGTAGCAACCCTACAAGGAGTGTCAGGCTTGGGAAAGCCCAGGAGATAGATATTGCCACATGGGACATGGACAACTAGGCAGAAAAGGAGGCTGGAGGTTTTGGGGTCACCCTTGGTGAGCACGTGGTGGGGCAGCCTGGGATGCTGGAGGTGGGAAGGGCTGTCCTGACCATACAGGACAAGAGGATCAGGGCCCCGTGGTCTGGGTCCTCACCCCACAGGAGCTCCCTGCCTGCCCAGCCTCTCACCTGATGTGCATGAGGTTTTCATCCATGCTCCACGGTGTCTGGGGAGTCACAGGCACTGGGATCCCATGTTTCTGCCAAGAGAAGGAGAGCAGCACTGAGCAAGCCCATGGGGAGAGCCAGCCCCCACCAGCACCGGCTCCTGCTGGGATCAGACCTGACAGCACAAAGGGACAATCCACAGCCACCAGCAAGACAGCACAGAGCAATGTGGACATCTGTGTCCCTGACCCTGGGCCCTACCAGTTCCCACCATGAGGGCCACCTCGATGGGGCCATCAGGGACATGGTGTGGTTGGGAGGAGAACAGCTGCCCCAGACCCACCACAAGTGGAGATGAAGCCCCAGAGCACCCCATGAACCCAAGTGATAGAGACGTTGGCACAGATGTTATGTGCTTTTTTCTAGATCCAGGTCCAGGATGGCACGTTCCCTCAGCTGAGCTCCAGGAGGAGGTGACACAGGGACAGAAGTCCTGAAAACCACGGGATGCTCTCCAGCCTAAACAGGACTGATGCTCTGCCTCGAGGGGACAACACACATGTCCCCACAGCCTCATGCACACACATGGAGATGCAGACCCACGGCACACGGGTGGCAGGCGTTCCCCAGAGCCCAGGCACCCCGAGCGCACCATGCCCGGGACGCACGGCCCCGCACCGGCTGCCTCCCCGGCGCAGCGCACAGCGCCAAGCCCAGCTCCCTAACAAGGTCACCGGCACGCTCAATTATCTGCTGACACTTCAATGGGGGAAATTGCCTGTGAAGACGAGGTGAATACACGGGGAAATTAGCGGGAGAGGCGACGGCGGTGAGCTCACAACCGGAGCTGGTGGGGACGTTGCCCACCCTGCCAGCACGCCGAGCTGTGATGTCCTGGCTGCTGGATGGCCATGGTGAGCCAGGAACAGAGGCGGTGGCTGTGGGTTCCCACCATGCCTCCACATGTCTATACAGCCTGTTCACTGCCGGGCAGCTCTGCCACATCAGTGTCACCACAGCAGGGACATCAGCCAAGGGCTTGGCCCAGAAAAGAGGAGCTGAGCAGAGGCTCCTTGTTTGCTGTGAATAGAGGAAGGAAATGTTTCTGGTTGTTAAATCATGGTCCTTAACCCATCACCTTGAGATGGGAACAAGGTCCCCAGATAAATCCTAATGTTGCAGAGGAACTAACTCAGGTCACTTCCAGAATAATGCTGGGGAGAGACCATGGGCTGAGGGACAGACCTCAACTCTGTCTGGGGTCTGACCACGCTCCCATCCTTGTCCTCATCCCAGCGCCCTTGTAGGTGTTGGCAGAGGATATTTCACCTTAGTTAATTAAAGCCAAGCAATTGTTAATTGTTAATTGTTAATTTCACCAAGTTAATTAAAGCCAACCCCGAGGGGCTGCACCCAGTCTTGGTGCGGGGCTGGTGGAGGGTGTGTCCTCTGACGGGCTCTCCTAGTGCCATCAGTCACACTCATCTCGTCCAGGACATATCAATGCATCTTTCAGACCCAAATACCTGCAGAATCATGAGCCACAAGCCCCAGTAGATTCACATTCCCAGGCAGACCTCTGCCTCCTCCTGCCAGTTGGGGAAGGCCATGTTCCACAGCCCATCCTCACTCCATGTTAGCACTTCAAAGAGGATCCTCTAAGTCCACACCCACATACGAACATCCTCCAAGCCCAGGCAGCCTTACCTGGGGCCAAACGTGCCACAACCAAGGAGACATCTCATTTTGACAGCACAGCTCCAACGAGCTCCACCCCACCCAGCTCTGCCCATGGTGATGGCTCACCCTGGAGCAGCATCCAGAAGAGCTTCACCTTTCTCTCTAAGGTGTTTCAGCCTCAACTGGTTGTGGGGATGAAGCAACCACCAGAGCAAGGCTTGCTCCATCACCCAGACAGCACACATCCTCGCTTTCAACAGTGGCAAGCGAGCCCCAAACATCATCATATTGTAACTCCCTGAGCACAGAGCATCCAAGTGCTGAAAGGACCCGGACATGTTTCTCCCTCTCCTGAGCGTGAAAAAGAAGGGAAACCTCCTTTTTTTTTTTAATGCCTAACATAACCAGAGACCAAGAGGCACTACAAACCCTCAACCCCAACCCTTTCACTTTGAACAGGGCTCCAACCCATTTCATTTCCCTTTTTCCACCCCTTCCAAACAACAACAACAAAAAAAACCCCCCAAACCCAAAACACATGTTCTATTTTCCATATAATAAAACCGCGGCGCTCTTAATAACTCCCCTATTTGACAATTTGTTTGGCAACATATGGAAAGCTCTCGTAAACTCGCCCCTTCATAATACAACAGCAGATGGCAAACACAATCCTCAACACGCCGCTCTCAGCGGCCCTAATGGGCTCGGAGGGCTCCTCACCCTGCACCGCATCCCTCCAGCTCCACACCTCGCCTTCGCAGAGATTGCCCAGGCAGCTTCCACAGCAGCTATTTAAAAACTGAAGCAATTTTCTGGTTTATGCACAGAGCTGCCTTTTCCCTTTTGATTGATTGAGCTGAGTTGTCAAGCATTTCCATGAAGTCGCTAAAAAAGAAAGGTACCCTGGTGGGCACGTAAAAACCTGATGCAAAACTTCTAATATGTTTTATTGCAACTTGTACTTCAAAAAGGAAGGGACAACAAAGGCAAATGTATTTGCTTTGTCTGTTACGCAAGTCAGGGAGCTGAGACCCGTTTCCTTGGAAAGCAGGTTACCGTTAATAGCCAGGTAATTAGGAGGCTTTTAAAAAGAAAGGAGAAAAAAAAATACAGAGGGGGGAAAAAAAAACCCCTGACCATCATGGTGCCGCAGGGGTGTCATGCAGGGCTTGCTGCTGTCACCCACCAGGCCATGGTGAGCATCCTGTGGCCACCCTGAGCCACCTCCTACCTTGGCATAGTCCATCAGCTCACGACGTCCGGGGAAGCGCTGGTAAAACTCAGGAAGCCTCCATGGAGCAATGACCTGGTGGGAGGGCAGGAGCATGAGATAAGGAGCCCCCAGTCCCTTTATGCCCCCTGGCATCATCCCAGGTTCCCCAGAGGAGCAGAGACCCACAGGGTGCTGGTGCCCCAGCTGAAATTTAATCTTCCCACACAAGGGTGGAGAAACCCAAACCCCTGACCCCAACATGGTGCTGGATGCTGGATGCAGCATCGATTATCCAGCAGCTGCCCTGGTACTGTTTCCTCTGTGGCCTCGTAGTGTTTGGGGTAAAAATAGGTCAATTAAGGATCATTACAGCCCCCTCAAATGCCAAAATGTCGCTTTGTGCAGCTGGCAGCTTGTTAAAAGCGAGGCACGGCTGCTCGCATCGGTGTTAAAACAAAATTCCCTGCCAGCTGGGGAAGGGGTCAGTAGCCCGGCGGTGGGAACCCAGGGGACAATTTTGAGTGCCTTACCTTGATGTTGGGACACAGGGCATAGCAGGTGAGCTCAAACCGAACCTGGTCATTGCCCTGAAACACAAACAGGAGATGCTGAGGGCTCATTCCGCGCCAGGGCAGGTGAGGACCTGCTGATTCCCTGCTCCTGGCTGCTCTCCCTGCGCAGGGTCGGGACCAAAATCCCCTCACTGGGAGCTAGAGGGGACGTGTCTCAGGGGCTCAGCTCCAGCCAGCACATGGGACAAGCTGCTTCATGGGAAAAGCCTCTCAGCCTGTGGGTCAGGAGATCTTTGGCTGAACAAGTTGTTTGCACATCCCTGCGAGAGCCACCAGCCAGGAGGAACATCTGGCTGAGGCTTCCAGGGACTTCACAGACCACAGCTCTCTATGGAGGAGAGGGGTCACACTTATTCTCCCAGTAATGGCACTGGGATGGGATTGCTGCCTATTTTCACTGGAAAAGCCTCAGCCTGAGGCTGAGGACCCAGTTACCTCCTCCATTCCCCCAGCATGGAGGGAGTCAGGAGGTGGTAATGAATGGCAGGACCTGAGCTGTGTCTGTCCCACGGTCCCTCTCCATGGCTGGTTTGAACCTAAAACCATCTTTCCTGGTAGTCTTGATAGAATTGGGCACCAAGTGATCAAAACCCTGAGGCAGCTCATGCACCTGGCTCCAAGGGAGCCCAGCTGACCCCAGGTTTTTCCTAGAGCCAGGGTCTCCTCTGGGCTGACATTTCCAAAACCAGAACTAGTGGAAACCCAGATGTGGGTATTTTTCCCATCAGAGGACACACAGAGGGAGAGGGTGAGGGGGGAGGAAGACCACAGTGTCCAGGAGGATGCAGCAGCTCATAATTAAATAGCTCTGAACCTCCCTTGTTCTTAATTAGTCTGTGCTGATGGGGTCTCACTAATGAGCCCAGGTAGTTGGGAAGGGGCAGGGAGCAAGCCTGGGAGTTATTAGTGCTTCCAAGGGAATAGATTTCACCAAAGCCTATTTTCCACCAGCACCAAGGGGTGTAAGGACCCCCCTCCCCTCCTCTTGGCCCTGGCCTGCAGGATACATTTACAGCAGAGTTGGGAAATCCCTGAGGACTATTACACGCAGGCGAGTACATCCACCAAAGCACTCATTTCCCTTAGAGGCCCAAAACAAGTCCATCTGCTCTGGCAGCGGGGACACCGCAGATGGCCTGCATTTAAGACACCACAGCCGGGGACGGGGCGCAGCCG
>NW_010322909.1:25486-35415 GCF_000700745.2 Antrostomus carolinensis | reverse complement strand
CTTGGGGAGCAGCCGAGGGTGGCCCTGCCAGCGGGGCTGTCTGGTGCCGGGGTGTGCTGGTGGAATCCATTGTGCTATGCACGCATGGGGTTGAATCCCATCCTCATCGACGAGCTCAGCTTCAAACCGTGATCCCAGAGGAGCAACAATCCCCAAACTGAAACCACAATCCCAGAAGAGCAAGAGCCCAAGCGAAAGCCAGAGAGAGCAAGAGAGGAGGAGACCCTTGTTAATATCCTGCCCATGAAGGGACATGAGATGGAATAGCCCCTTGGCAGAGCCCCCATTAGCAGAGCCAAACACCAATTCAGCTTATTAATTTAAATATTCCTCACTCTGTTAGATCTTGCATTTGTAGACTAACAAAACACAAAGTCCTTCAACTTCCATTGACAAAATGAAAACATTGGTATGTTATCAACATCTTTCTCACAACAAATCCCATACTGAAACCAAAACACAGCCCTATCCTAGCTACTAAAAAGAAACCCAGCTCTGTCTCAGCTAAAAACCAGGACACGGGGGTGCCCAGGAGCAGAGGGAATGTCATTGTGCCAGGGGTGTGTTACTCCAGGGCACCTTGAGCGGGTGCTTTCAGGAGGGGGCTGCTGGGGAAGGGGTGCAGGGAACCCATCGCAGCAGGATCAAGAGTTATTTCAGCCACGAAGCCCCCCCAGCTGCCCCTCTGCCCCATTTCCCCAGTGCCAGTCCTTGGTTGCATCCAGCATTCCCCTGCTAGCAGAGTCCTCTGCCATAGCTGGGGACCCCCAAACCCAGTCCTTTGCACCAAGACCCCTCCGGGTGGGCATCTCTCCTTTGCCCCTGGACCAAGATGGGCATGATCGATGCTTTGGGTCCCTGTGGACAGGGAGGAGGAGGTAACCAGCAGGTCCTGGGTGCATGCAGAGCACCCAAGGACCCCACAGAGGGACCAGCCAGGCTTGTGACCTCTCATGATGGTGTCACCCTGTTTTAGGTGTCCCCTCACCGGGCTGGGCAGCGTGCAAGCAGGGGCTGGAGGTGCCAGGGGTTGGCCCACAGTCACATCACGCAGGTCCCACTTTCCCCGTGGAGAATTCCTCTGCTCCGGGCAGGGGCTGGCACCGAGCATCCTTTCCACGGTCTCTGGCTGCCTCTAGTGGCAAAGAGACCTCCTTGCGACCGGTGGCGATGGGGACAGCCAAGAATAGGGACAGCCAGCGACAGGGATCGTAGAATCATAGAATGTACTGGGTTGGAAGGTACCTTCAAAGGTCATCCAGTTCAAACCCCAATTGCCAGAGATGGGGACAGCCACATCCTGCCCAGGGTGCCCCAAAACACGGTGCTGGCTCAGCCCCAGCTTGGGTCTGGAGCAGATTTTAGAAAGCTGCTGCCAAAAGTGGGGGGTTCACTGTGTTCACTGGCAGGGACAGGGAACTGAAACTGGGCACAGAAATCCCAGAAGGAAGTGTTGAAACACTTCCCTGCAGAGCACCCACAAAATGCTCTCTGCACCCCTCCTTGGCTTGGCCAAGGGACTGACTGTGTTCCCCACAAGCACTCCTCGCCAGCCCCACTCTGGTGTCCCCATCCTCCCTCACCTTGCCGGTGGCCCCATGGGCAACAAACTGGGCTCCTTCCCTCTGGGCAATCTCCACCAGCTTGCGGGCGATGCAGGGCCGTGCCAGTGCGGTGCCCAGCAGGTACCGGTCCTCGTAGAGAGCGTTGGCCTGCACGGCTGGCCAGATGAACTCCTCCACGAACTCCCTGCTGATGTCCTCGATGTAAACCTGCCGGGATGGAGGGAGCCCTGGCATGGGAGGGGGGATGGAGGGAGCCCTAGGATGGGAGAGGGGATGGAGGGATCCCCCTCCTCTGGGGTTTTAGGGGTGTCATAGCAAAGGGCCCCTCCACCTCCCCTTTCCTAGATAATGATAAAAGGCTGCAAAACCTCTGGAAAAGGGATCTCTCACTAGCGCTGTGTCGTTCCCCCACCCCGATGGTGGTCCCAGCCGTGGGGTGTGTGAGACCCCAGGGCTCACCCCCACAGCAGGGAGCAGGGGGAGCTCAGAGCCTCTGGGCATGGAGACAGAGGGACACTGTTACCTTCTTGGCCCCCAGTGCCAGCGCTTTCTTTCGTGCTGCCTCAAAATCTTCCTTCTGCCCGATATTGGCCTAGAAGAGGAAAAGAAAACAACAAACAACCAACCAAAAACCCAAGGCTGAGTTTGAAAGGAGACCACAAAACCCAGTGCAAGCCCAGGCTGACATAGGGCATCATGCGAGACACAGCAGAGCCCAGGCTGGCCAGGTTTGAGGCCACCCATTATGGGCAGGAGGGAGGCTGCCCGGCCCCCAAGATGGCCCCTCTGCCCTCATTAGCACTGCCCTCATTAACAGAGAATCATTTGCTGGCCAGGACAGGCTGTGCCGCACAGGGCTGGCAGCTCAGCAGAGCAGCACCCGGGCTGGGTGATGGTTAACCAGGGAGAGCAGGGTCACTGCCATAGCCACACACATGCCAGGACCCCAGACCCGTGGCCCAGCACCCCTTCTGCCCCCAGCCCCCAGGGATGGGGTCCATGAGGTCTTACCAGGTAGGCAACAACATCATAGCCCTGCTCCTTCAGCCACACCAGAATGCAGGAGGTGTCAAGGCCCCCGCTGTAGGCAAGGACCACCGTGCTCTTGGGCTGAGCCATGGCACTGGCAAAACAAAGGGAAAAGGGTTCATGGTGGTCCCAACCCCTGCATTGACCATCAGCCTGCTCTTACTCAACACAGGGACGCAGCAGCCATCAGCCATGAAACCCTCCCCAGTGTCCCCAGCACTGGCCATGGGAATGTCACGGTCCAGCTGGGTGCTGAGGGCAGCAGGGATGGGATATTCTAGGCAACACAAACTTTATCCAGCGGATGAATAACCAGGGGGCAAGAAGCAAAGCCCATGGCAAAGTAAACACTCAGAGCTGGCAGCAGCTTGAGTAGGTAGAGGAGCACATGGCGGTGGAGCTGATGGTGCCGGGACAAGCTCTCTGATTAAATCACAGGCTCCTGGCACTGCTCTTGTTCGTGGGCAGTGAGAGCTGCTGCCATCAGGTGCTGGGTGCTCCCATGCGACCAGGGCACATGGAGCTGGGCCATGCTCAGCTGGGGTCTGGCTGAGCCCCCTCCTCTGCCAGGAGCGCCAGGCGAGGAGCAGGCAGTGCAGAAGGGGACTCAGGAGGGATCAGTGGGACCAAGAGCCTCCTGGGGCTGCAAGGAGACGGGAGCTGGGGACAGGAGAAGGGAGCTGGGGACAGGAGAAGGAGCCACAGCACCACAGCCACTTCCAGGCTGCAGCTCCCAGCCGGGGTGGGCACCCTGCCCATGTACCAACCAGCACACCCAGTAGCAGCCAAGTGATGGAAGAGGAGAAGGTCAGGGCAGCCATCGGGGCTGCTATGCTCTTACCTTTGCTGCACGCAGCTCTCGCTGTGACAGCCGGGGCACAGCCTGCCTCACACTCTGCAAGCACCCCACAGTGCCGGGGGCCGGGATCAGACACAGCCCGATGCCTTGCTCAGGCACGACCCAGCACGTCGCAGCCCTGTACCGGCACCAGTACAGAGGAGCTGCTGCAGCAGACGGGTGCAGCCACCCGCTGGCTTGGCCCCGAGCACCCAACGGCACTGCCAGGTGTGCGATAGCTGCAGGGCTGGGATGCTCAGCAGCATCTCCCACAGCTCAGCCCCAACTCTAATTAATGCTTATTGGGCATTTGTCCTAATTACACTGCCCTGTGTTTCCTACCAGTGAGAAACAACTCCGTAGGGATTCAGTGCTTCTCTCCCTTCAGCAGAGGAGGTGGAGAACTTCAGCCAACAATAGGAGAGGGTGAAGGACGTGGCAGCCCAGAGCTCAGGGGAAGGGACAGGAGATCCCACTGCAGGAAGGGGCTCAGGTCCTCAAGCCAGGCTTCAAATCCCAGGCCCCTGTGAAAAGGTGACGCCAGATGACCCTTGGCCAGGGAAGGCAGACAGCAGAGTTGGCCAAATCCCGTCCTGAGCAACTTTCACGTGCTGCTGCCCAGTCAGCATAATCCCGCTCCAGTGGGCAGGGAAGACATCATGCCGAGCTCCTCCAGGCTGGCCCACCCAGCAGCCTTCACAGCGGGATGTGGTTACACCAGGGTGTGCCCCAGCCCCGGTGCAGGATCTGGCCCGGTGCTACCAGCTTCTTGCTGAAGAGCAAAGGGGTCTGACAGCCCCGTAACTGCAACTCGGCTCCCTGAGCCTGCCCGCACCCGCAGTGCCGGCAGCACCCAGCACCCAGGCTTGTGCAACCGGCATTTCCCAGCCTGGGATCCCGTGGGTGTGCCGAGCTGGGCCCCTGCCCGGGCAGCCAGGGAGGCTCAGCCGTTCCCTTCCTCACTTGGGCATTTACAGGAAGGCAGTCGCAGTTCCCAAAAGGGCCCAGCCCAGGCGTGACACTGCAGCTTGCTGAGCAAATTCCCTCCTTTACCCCCAGAACACATCCCGCTGCGGCCACCAGCATCCCTGTTGTGACTATCAGCCTGACTAAACATCTCTGAGACTGGGCACGCTCGCTACACCAGTGGCCCTTCTACAAGAGGAAACATCTCCAACTTTTACCTGCTCAGACATGTCATGCTGCCCACACGATGCCTGAGGGACCCAGAGGCGCCTTGCCCTGGGGACACATCCTGCATCCCAGCAACGGTGCAGAGCCACCAGCGTTTCCAGCTCCGGAAACAGTGCCCGTGCCAAGCCCTTCTGCCCAGGAAGGGGAAGCCCCGAAGTTTTGGTATTAGGTGGTAATAAATCAGAGCAAACAAAGCTCAGCGAAGGGGAACATCGTGGGACTTTCTCAGCCCAGATTATTATTCTGCAGCAATTTCCGTGTGAGTTGGGGCAGAGTTTGTACCAGAGCTCCTCTGGCTGCTCTGCTCCACAGGAACACTGCGCTTTTGTTTTTAGAACCAAGAAAAAAAATAAAAGGGGAGAAGGAGAATAAAAAGTTTAAAACTTTGGTACAGGGAAAAAAAAAAACCCTGTCTTTGCTAGCTGGGCTGGAAAAGCAACCTCTGCTCTGGTGAGTGCTGCCTGTGGGCTGGGATGGGGCGGGCAGGGAGCAGGGACAGGCTCCCCAGGGGAGATGTATTCGCTGTGGGGATGTATTCGCTGGTGCTGGGCTTTGCCTCAGCGACACTACTCTACTTTCGTGGGGGTCCCATCCTGCCTCCAGCATCCCCAGAGCAGAGAGGGAAGGGCACAGGGTGGTGCCAGTCAAGGTCCCAGCTCCCTTCCCTGGGGGTGGCCAAGCCCAGGGTCCCCGTGGGGGAGTTGGGACTCACTTGCAACCCCCCCATCCTTCCAAAACTGAGCTAGAAAGGACTTTACTGCAGCCTCCTAGGGCTGGGATCCCCCCACCCTTCTCCAGCACCTAGGGGGGGGGGAGATCCGTGGGTGAGTGGAAAAGGGACAGCCAGGGACAGGGGGCCGGTCCCCCAAGGCAAAGGACCTCCTTCCCTCCCCCCCCGACCATGCCATGCCTGCACTCACCCGCTCCCCGGCTGCCCTCGGCGCTCCGGTCCGGCGCCTGGAGCATCCTCCTCCTCCTCCGTTCCTTCCCTTATAGCCGGGCGCGGGCAGGCGGGGCCGCCGCAGGACTGTCCCCTCCGTGGGCACCGTCCCCCGGGGAGGCCCTGCTCGCAGGGGTACACGGGACAGAACGGGGAACAGGTCGCAACCCAAGCCAGGATGGGTATGGTGCCTGGTCCAGCTGTCACCCCTGTCCCCACACTCCTTACGTCCTCCTCCTCAGCCTCCACAGGGCACCAAGGGGGTGCCCTCCCCCAGGCGACCCCACAGAGCCACCTACACCAAGGGGTGAGAAAAAGGGGGGACAGAGGGGAACTCCCTCCCCAACTGTTCTGTGACCACCCCGTTTTCCTCCCCAGCACAGCGAGGGAAGGTCGAGTTCATTTGAAACTCTATCAGGAGAAGTGGGTGGGCAGGAGGGGATGGGACAAGAGTTTCCATGGGGCAAAGCCACCTTTTCCCCTCACACATGCCCAGGGGACCCCAGAGCAGCAGCAGACCTGGCCTTGGGAGACAAGAAACCCCTAAGCTAAAGGACAGGGCCTTTTGGGGGAATCTCAGTGCCCCAGCATAGGTGCAGCAAGAGCAAGCTCCAGCAACCCTCACCTGGGTGCATGGCCATCAGCAAACCCAACAGCCCAAACCTGGGGACCTGTGGGCTTAGGTCCTTGGGGCCAGTACCCCCTGTCCCTCCAGACAGGGCTGAAAAGCCAAAACGGCTTTTTTAGAACAGCCTTCACTTGTGCCATGTGCTCAAAGGCTGCATCCTGCTTTCACTGACCAAGGGAGCCAAGGCTGGGGCAGGACTGGACTTTCAGGTGCTGGACATTGACCCTTCAGCATTACCACATTCAGACAGCGTCCCTTCTACGGTCCAAGGCCACGCAGGGAGGTGCCCAAAGCCCCAGGAAGGCAGGGCTGCTGCTGGGGTAGCTCCCTCCCCTCCACCTGAACACTTCAGCCACAGCTGATATCTATCCACAAAACACCTTTATTTGGAACAAAACCATAAATAAATAAGTATGCATAGAAACCAGGTGGATTAAAAAAACAACTAACACAAGGCTATTTCATACTTAATACATGGTTAATGCCAGGGTGCCCTGTGCCCTCCCCAGCCTGGGGGAATCACACCCTGCACCCCAATAGGGTCCTCATCAGCTGCTGTCACCCAGCTCATCCCCCTCCCTCTATCTGGGGGCTGATCGTGGCCAAGGTCGTCTGGAGCTGTGTTTGCTCCAGGGCCACGGGTGCAAGTTTCAGGGTTGCAATAAAACCTGATTGCAAGAGGCTGTCGGGACATCTTGTCCCCCCCAGGGCTGTGCTGAGTCAGGAACTGTCCCTGGGCAAAGGAAACACTGGCAAGGGACAGCAAGGGGGGTCTGGGGGAAGTGGAAAGGTGCAAGCTCAGCTCTCCCTGAGCCACATACCCCCATCGCTGTGGTGGTGAGGGACAGGAAAAGACATGACCCCACGTCCCCTCCTGTCCCGTGGCTGTGTCAGTAGGGGTAGGGCGAGACAGAGATGAGGAGAAGGAAGGTTCTGGGTGCCCGTTGCCCACCCGGGGCCAGCACCTGCACCTTGAGGCGGTGGGTGCCAGGGTTCCGCAGCGGGCGCAGAGTGGAGACGATGCCGCGGCCCTGCTCGGTGCGGAGGGCAAAGGGGCTGTTGGGCGCCTGCTCCAGCAGCGTGAAGATGGGGTGGTGGGGGAGAGCAGCACCCGGGGTAAGGTGCACCACATCACGGCCAGCAGCGATGCCCAGGGGCAGGGTGAGCAGCTGGTACCGCAGCGGGGGGGGTGGAGCCACAGTCTGGGGTGCAGCGACCGACACACACCCTGCACAAGAACCAGGGGGACACGGGATGGGGTGGGGGTCAGGAGCAGCCAGGGAACCTGGGGCCATGATGCCATGAGAAAGGACAGGGGACAGGCAGCCCCAGCCCCATGGCAGGACTCACCCAGGGCTGGAGCCTCTCCGGTACCCAGCCGGGCACAGCACATCCGCACACTGGGCACCTCCGCGGGTGTTGAAGCACATCTGGCTCGAGTCGCACTGGATCATGCCCTCCTCACACTCATCCACATCTGTTGGCAGAAGGGGAACAGCTCTGAGGGTACTGGGGTGCCTGTGTGCCCCAGGCTGAGATGGGGATTTAAACCCAGCTCCCACACCTTCCCACCCCACCTGGGGTCTCTGACACTGGGGCAGCGAGAGAAAACTCCCAGTGAGCCTGGGAACAACCCTCCCCTGGAAGGAGAAAGACTGGAGTTTTGGGAATGATATCCAATGCACCCTGGGGACCCAGGACAACCCTGAGTGACACAGGCATCCTGCCAGGACAGGGCCATCCCCCCAGCACCCCCGCACTGACCATGGCAGGTCTTCCCGTTGGGCAGCAGCCGGTATCCAGGGGGGCAGATGCAGCGGTAGCTGCCCAGGCTGTTCCTGCACTCATGCTGGCACTGGGTCAGCATCTGGCACTCATCAAGGTCTGCGGAGTGACAGAGGTAAAGCCAAGTGAGGAAGCATCAGTCCCCTCCACTGCTCTGGCTCTCACCTCCACTTCCCAGCACCACCAAACCCAGGGAGACCCCAACACCATGAACAGCAGTGGAAACAAAATGGGAGATGGGGCAGCAATGGGCACAGGAACCGCCTTTTGGGCAAAAGGTGGCCTTCAAAGTCCCTGCAAAGACCTTCCTGATTATTTCCCCCACGCACACTCACCAGTGCAGGTGCCATTCCTCTTGATGAAGCCCATGGGGCAGGGGGCACCCTTGGCACTCGGCCCCGCAGCCTTTGCCACGCGGCGGAGGGCGAGCTGGGTATAGAAGGATCGCCCCCGTGGGCTGCTCGGCCCCAGCCAGCGTAGGGGGGAGTCCCGGGGGGTGCTGCCTGTCCTGCCCCCTCCATCCAGCCCTGCTTTGCTGCATTTGCCACCCGGCAGCGGGGTCCTGCCAGGGGGGCAAAGGCACTCATAGGAGCCCCGCAGGTTGTGGCACTCGAAGGCGCATGGCGGAGGAGATTGCAGGCACTCGTTTATATCTGATGGAGGGAAAAACCAGAGAGCTGCAGCCAGATAGGAAAACTGAGGCTGGAGCAGGGCAAGGGAACAACTGTGGCCCCACAGTCTGTGTGCCCGAGGCAGTGTCCCCCGAGACCCCAGCTCGTACCCAAGCACGGCCAGCCAGCACCCAGCGCGCGGTGGCCGAGAGGGCAGGCGCAGTGGTAGGTCCCCGCAGTGTTCTGGCACAGCTGGTTGTAGCGACAGCCATGGGACCCCTCAGCACATTCATCGACATCTGGGGAGCAGAGAGGGGACAGAATTGGGGAGGTGGCACCATGCAGGGGGTACCCCTCACCATGCTTGTGCCCCCCTTGGGAAGGGTCCGTACCAATGCAGTAGAGCTGCTGAGGGCCCAGGATGAATCCTGGTGGGCACTGGTCTCTGTCAGGCCCTAGGAATCAAACAGAGATCATAAGGGACATGTCCTTTGCATCTTCACAGCCACCCAGGACCAATGAGGGAGCCCAGTGTCTTCATCCCCATCACTGGGAATCCCCTTGTTACCTGCATCAAGTGAGGCACGGAGCTGGAAGCGGAGCTCCTCCGAGGTCGGGTTGTAGGAGGCTTTGACAGCGCTGGCCCGGACATGCTGCACCCGGGGGGGCTGTGGGCCCACAGTGGGGTCATAGGTGATGGTGTGATTGCAGCGAGCACGGATGATGTGCCCATCCTGCAGGAAGATCTGCACCGAGCTCCCCGAGAGCTGCCCTGCACCCGTCTGCACGTAGCGCTCGCTGAAGTCCTGGGGAGAGGCAGGGAGGGGGTCAGGCCATGGGCCCCCCCTGAGCTCCCAGCCGGGGAGTCACAGCCCCAGAGGAAGGACGGGCAGTGCTGGCACCTGCAGCAGCACCGCAGCCTTGTCGATATTCTCCGGCATGGAGCCACTGATCACACTGTCCAGCAGCAGAGCCCCGGTGGCATCCACACCCCGGGCGAGGTGGGTGACCCGCAGCATCTCCCCTGCCCAGATAGAGCAGTGAGCAGCAGCTCACAGCACCCCCAAACACAGCTCCAGCTCCAGCTGTGAAGCTCAGCCCAGGGATAGGCTGAGGCCCCAGGGATGGTGCATGGAGGCTGGGCTGGGCAGGACCAGGCTCTGCAGCCCCCAACATGCCTAGGGCTCCTGGGGTCCCTTACCTGTGACAAACTCCAGCTGGGACTCGTGTTGGAAGGTGCCCTGAGTGAGCAGGAACCCACTCCGGGCCGTTGCACCAGTGTGTGCCAAGGACCAGTAAATGGGGGAGATGATGGCAACCAGCACCCGCATCAGTGGTC
>NW_010322909.1:23429-25129 GCF_000700745.2 Antrostomus carolinensis | reverse complement strand
ATCATCCCGCACACTGGCATCAAGGCTGGTGACACCGAGCTCCTGGGCGTTGAGGACACCGACCAGGCTGCCCCGGACCCGGCGTGGCTCCCCTGGGTGAAAGGGGCAGGGGCAGCAGCATCAGGGCCGCTGTCCCATAGGAAAGCAGAGTGCTTCCCTGTCTCCCCTCTCCATAATTTGTGTGTCAAGAAAATCTCATTTTCTGGACATGAAGGCAGCCAGAGCGAGGCAGGCAGCGTCCCTACCTTGCTGCAAGAGCAGCCCCTGAAGACCCCACGGGTCCAGGCAGCATGGTGCCACATTGACAGGGGAAGCTGCAAGCGTGGCCCTGTACCTCTTGCTCACAAATGTGCACTAACCCAACAAACCCTGCTCTCTATCAACACCCAAGGTCCTGCCCCAGCCCTGAGGTTTTATTTGCTTCTCTGGCACGCCTGGCAGCAGAACACCAGCAGCACAGAGGGCACCCAGGGCACCTGGTGCTTCCTCCACCCAGCCCTCTGCTCCCCGAGAGACAGCGAGGCAGGATGTGTCTGGGCACTCAGCAGAGCCCCTGGGAAATGGGAATTTAATCACGGGCAGCAAATGCAGGAAGGTCGGGGAGAGGCGAGCAGGGATGCGGGCTGGCACGCAGGGCTGCTCGGGTAAGGGCTTGGCTGGGCTCAGAACTGCTGATGAGCAGTGGAACAGACACAAGAGGGCAAACCAGAGCGTGAATCAGGGGGGTTGGAGCAAGCAAGGAAAGGCAACATCCCTCCAAAGCACTGCACGGAAGGTCTTACCCCAGGGTGTAACAGCACTGCGGGCAGGCCCAGCACCCCGAGCCCTGGGGCAGACACCCACCTTGGACAGCCAGGGAGGCGTGGGCGACAGCGGACCCCAGGGCATTGCGAGCGAGGCAGGAGTAGTTGCCGGCATCATGGTGGGTGACAGCAGGCAGGACCAGGGTGGCATTGGGCAGGACATGGGCACGGGGACCCTCAGGCAGCGGCTCCCCATCCCGCTGCCACTCCACAGAGGGGGTGGGCTCCCCAGACACGGTGCAGTGCAGCAGCACCCACTGCCCGGCGTGCACTGCCAGCACTCGCGGTGTCACTGCCACCACAGGGGCACCTGGGTGAGGAGAGGGATGTGGGCAGTGTCACAGCATCCCAGGGTACTGGGGCCATTCCCCAGGGGTCAGGACTGGGGATGACAGGATTTGCACTCCCTCAAAAGGAGGGTGCAAAGGGGGACAGCACTCACTCTGCAGGACCAGGGTGACAACCTTTGCTACTGTGCCCACATCATTCTCTGCTGTGCAGCGGTAACGCCCCGTGTCGGTGCTCTAGGAGTACCAAGAGCATTGGCACAGCACTTTGCCATGAGAGCTCCCCAAAATGCACCAACACCCCCCAGACCCCACTCACCCCCACACCATGGATGGCCAAGGAGCCATTCTGCAGCTGGCGCAGACGCCCACCAGCCACCACGGGCACCCCGTCCTTGCTCCAGGAGACGAGGGGCGCGGGATGGCCCCGGGCGTCGCAGTCAAGGAGGGCATCACCCCCAGGGTGCTCCACCTGGTAGGTGCTGGGGTCCCCCTGTATGATGGGTGCCTCTGGGGAAGGGAGAGGAGTGGCAGAGGAGGGGGGCTGGCCAGGGATCCCAGTTTCCCTGCCCGCACCTACCTCTGACGGAGACAAAGGCAAAGGCCCCGA
>NW_010322909.1:12841-23329 GCF_000700745.2 Antrostomus carolinensis | reverse complement strand
CATATATAGGCCCCGCTGTCGGCTCGGGTGGCTGCCTCCCGTCGCAGGGTGCCCCAGCCGCTCTGCCCTGACACACCATCTGCAGGGTGCAAACCCCCCAAAAAGTGTGGTTGGGGACCAGCTGGTTATAACCCCACACAGCCAGACACATCAGAACCCCAGGGACCCTGAGAGGTGGAACAAGGACTGGGATGGTACCAGGATCACGACCTTCCCCCAGTCTCAGCATCCGCTGCCCACGCACCAGTGACGAGCTGCCCGTTGGCCGTCCAGGTGACGCGGGGCTGGGGGCTGCCCACAGCGGCACACACCAGCTCCAGCCTCTCGCCCCGGCTCAGGGTGATGTCTGCGGGCAGGCGGGTGAAGGTGGGCAGGGTGTGGACGGAGAGGAAGAGCTGGCGGACAGCCCTCCCGGCCGAGTTCACAGCGATGCAGGAATAGCTCCCGGCATCCCCTTCCTGCGTAGAGACAGGGGAGGATGAGAGGGACTCATTTGGGGTCTTGGATCCTGGACACCTAAAAAGCCACAGCTCAGCCACAGACAATTATTCCAGCCCATGTGAGCAAACTGACTTTTTTCCCCCCCAGCCTATGGCAAAGGACTGAACAGGGCTCTGACAAATATTTTTGAAAGCAGCCAGGATGTGGCTTGGCCAAGTAACACCTTGTCCTGCCAGCCCCAACCCAGGGACACAGCAGGGTGCAGAAGAGCCTGCGCTTTCTTCTCAGCAGCAAGAGACACTTGTTCTCCAGCTCTCTGACCTTACAGCCAGCTCAGCTGCAGGAGCTGGCACTGCTTACCTGGACATCCTGGAGCAGCAGCTCCCCAGAAGGCAGGATGGTGGCCTTCCCCCCGCCACCCTGCACTGGGTCTCCCTCCCGGCTCCAGGACACACGAGGCTCGGGGACACCATGGGTGACACAGGGCAGCAGCACCTCCAGCCCCTCCAGGACAGCCAGTTCTGTTGGGCCAGCCATGATCACAGGGGGCACTGGATGGGGCAGGAGGACAGGGTCCTGATCACACCTTGACAGCCACATCTTGCTGCCGGGGAAGGCGCTGAGCAGAGGAGAGGACGAGCGCTGGGTCCCCAGTCCTGCCTTACCTTGCACGATCAGCTTGGTCCTCCCCGCAGCGGTGCCGGAGGGGTTGCGAGCCAGGCACAGGTAGGTGCCCGTGTCCCCAGGAGAGACCCGGAGGAGATGCAGCTGCCCGTTGGGGAGCACCTTCAGCCCAGGCCCTGCGGGGATGGGCAGGAATGGAGGGTGGGATGGGGTGGCACAGCCATGCCAGGGTACAGATGGGTGGTGTGTGGGGACCACTTCACCTGCAGAAAGGCCTCTTTCTGGGGAGTCCCCGGGGAACAGCTCCAGCAGCTGCTGCACCCACCTTGGATGGCAGCTAGGCAGCCAGGAGGACCCAAGCATGATGCTACCCAGCACCTTGCTGGGATGCCTACAACCTCTGAGCACCCAAATATCCCTTCAGGCAAAGGCTGGCAGGTAGCACAGGCTCTGCCAGCCTCCAGCAGGCTCTCACTCACCTCCAGCAATGCCAACACCATCCTTCTGCCAGGTGAGCTCTGGCCGGGGGACCCCAGTTGCCTCGCAGGACAGCACCGCACTGGTGTTGACCATCACCATCACCATGCCAGGCAGGGACTTCAGGGTGGGGGGCTCTGCAAGCGGCAGGGAAGCATTGCCCATTGGGGTTCCCTCAAAGTGGGCCAAGGCACATGGGACCCCCGGGAGCTGTGCGTACCATGCACCGCGAGCTGGAGATGTTTTTGGGCTGTGCCAGCAGCGCTCCTCGCCGTGCAGGTGTAGCGACCAGCATGTGGGGGCAGGACCTGCTTGATCTCCAGGGCCCCTGGGAAGAAGCGGGCAGAGGGGAGGCAGTGGGAGGGCTGGCAGGGACCCAACACCCCACTGGGGCTGCCCCGTGGCCGTACCTGTGGGCAGGATGCGGTAGCCCCCTCCTCGGCTGCCCAGCTGAACCCCCTCCTTGCTCCATGACACCGTGGGTGGGGGCACGCCGGAGGCGTAGCAGGTGAGGACCGCAGGGGACAGCCGGGTGACAATCATGTCCGTAAGGTCATCGGCGATAGTGGGGGGCACTGGAGAGGAGAGGGAGGTGAGCAGGGCTGTAAGGGAAGGCTGAAGGAGATCCCATCCTCATGCACAGATATTTCTATTGCTCCTCTTGCCCACTCCCACACCAAGTCCTCTAGAGGGGACCCAACCCCACGGTGGGCTGAAGCACACCCCCATCACACCTGGGTTGGTGACAGACCCCAGGAACACCACTCTTGTCAAGACCCCCAGGATCTCACCGTGGACAGACACAAGGAAGACCTTGCGTGCCTCTCCAGCGGCATTGGTGGCGATGCACTCAAACTGCCCCTCATCCATGGGAGCAGGGCTGGAGATGAGCAGTGACCCCAGGGACTGCACGCTGTGTGGGCAGAGACACAGCGGGGTCAGCCCCTGGCCCATGGGGAGCAGTGAGAGGGGGCAAACCCCACCCTACAGCGGGACCCTTTGGTGGGTGACGCAGCCAGCGCTGCGGGTACCTGTAGGCACCAGGCAGGAGGTGTGGGTTCAGGGGGCGGCCGTCCTTCTCCCACCGGACGTGGGGCTCAGGGGATCCCCAGGTGTCGCAGCCCAGCGTGGCCGGCTGCTGAGCCATCAGGGTGAGGTTGGAGGGCGAGGGGGCAATGGTGGGAGGGACTGCAGCCATGAGCAGAGAACAGCAGCACATCAGTGTACTGGTGAGAGCAGCCCAGCAGCAGTGGGTTGGAGGGGGGTGAGCCCAGGAGGGATCCTGCTTGGTTCTTCTGCTTACTCAGGACATGGAGGTCCATGCCTTGGTGGTCGGAGCCAGCGGGGCTGGATGCCATGCAGAGGTAGTAGCCCGAATCCTGGACCTGAACTGGGTTGATTTGCAGGGAACCATCTGGCAAGAGCTGCAGCCTGGGGAGGGAGAACAAAGGAGCCCCATTGGGGTTCTGCACAGCTGGGCTGCAATGCACAGGGGGACACAGCTGGGAAGGTGGCATGTGACATTGCAGCCAGATATGACACGTGTCCACTGAGCTGGCATGGGGACAGAGTACAGTCCTTTGCAGAGCAACTGTTGTCTCTGCTCCAGGCACGCCAAAACACCTATTGATGGGTGGCACGTTCCAAAGGCCAGCTCTTGGTGCCACCAGCCTGCAGAACTTCATACCTGTTGCTCCCATGAAGGGACAGGAGCTGGCCGTCCTTCCGCCACGTCACCTGGGGCACAGGCCACCCGTCTGCCCGGCATGGCAGCACTGCTGAGCTGTTCAGCAGCACCCTCACCTCCTCGGGGCCCGGCTGGATCTCTGGGGCCACTGCAGCAGTGCCCAACCAGCACCAGAGAAAGACGGATACAGGGCTCAGGGGATGAAGAACATCATCCCAGACCAGGACAAGGGGGTTAGGCACCATCCAAACCTCCTCCTCATTACCCCAACCTTAGGACACCCCATAACATCACACATCCCTGAACTAACAGGGATGGAGCTGGTGTTTTCTGCCAGCAAAGTCCCATGGTGGGGCATCATCTCTCACCGTGAACCTCCACCTGGACCCGCAGGCTGGTGTCTCCCAGTGCGTTGGTGGTCCTGCAGCTGTACTCCCCACCATCCACTGCCCCCACATCCCGGATCTGCAGGAAACGTCCCTCGGCCAGGACCTGCCTGCGGGCATCCTCCTGACACCCCAACAGAGCCCCATCAGCATGACCCCCACCACGAGCACAGTGGGGCTGGTGAAGGCACATCCCAGCCCCTGTCCCATCCCAGGTCCCATCACACGTACCCACAGTGGAGAGCCCTCCCAGTGCCACTCGATGTCAGGGGGTGGCACGGTGTCCTCGGGGCACTCCAGGATGAGCTGTCCCCCTGCCACAGCAGTGATGCTGTGGGTCTCTCCAAGGCTCGCAATGCTGAGAGGTGCTGCAGGACATGTGCCAGCTAAGTCAGGGGGTGCCACATGGGTTGGGTACCCCCATCCTTGTACCCATAAATCATGCACAGCCCGCCTGCTCTGCAGGACCACCACACTATGCTCCAGGTCCAATCCAACAGAGGCTTGACAGCCCCCACCGCCCTTCTCATCCACCTCCTAGTGATCCCAAGGATGGATGCAGGAGATGCCTCAGCTCTCTGGTCACCCAGAGCTCTGGCCACCCCACAGCACACCCCCTGCTAGAACCCTCCTCACTGCACCACCAAGGCCATGGTACCTTGGATGCTGACGTGGAAGCTCCTGCTGTCCTCCCCAGCAGGGCTAGTGGCCAGGCAGGGATACAAGCCAGTGTCAGCCACCCACAAAAAGCCAGGAGAGGGAAAAATTGAGGCACAGCAAGAAAATGCAAGTGGGGAGAAGAAAGAGGAGGCCCTACCTTTGTACTCTCAATGTGGAGGGTGCTCTTGTTCCCAGACACAAGCCAGGGCCCTGCCAGCAGCCGTCCATCCTTCTCCCAGGTTACAGTGGGTGCAGGGACACCCGTCACCACACACACCAGCTCTAGTGGGGTGCCCACGGCGATGGACATCTCGGTGGGATGGGATGCATCCTCAACACGGGGGGGTTCTGCAAGTCATGTGGTGGGTGGGCTTGTCCCCTCATTGCTCCCCAAAAAAATTGGCTGGCTGTTCCTCACAGATCCCAGGGGCAGACATGCACCCACCCCCAGGAGGTAGAAGACTTTGTCCCTTGGTGAGGGGATGTCTTACCCTGCACGGTGAGGACAAAGTGCTTCTCGGCTGACCCAGCCGAGTTCTCAGCCACACACGTGTAACTGCCAGTGTCACCCACCTCCACCGAGGCCACCTGCAAAGGGGAAGCAGAGCCATGGAGCTGCCAGGGCACCCATGGGGACCTCAGCACCTGACAAGAGCAGGGCAGCCTCCTCCCTGGGGAGGGAGGAGTGCCTCGTCCTATCTACCTGGTGTCTCCCATGTCTTCCCCCGACAGCCACCCTGCCCAGGGGGACACTGACCTGCAGGACTGTCCCATCCTCCAGGAGCTGGTGCCGTGGGCCAACCACAATGGGGACATCGTTCCAGAGCCAGGACACCACAGGCACCGGGTGCCCAGTGGCTTCACACTTGAAGCGGACAGTGCCATTGATGGTGGCTGTCACCTCCTCAGCCAGGTCCTCTGTGTCACCACGGATTGCTGGGGCGACTGGAAGCAGGTGGTTATGGGGCTGCCACATGCCTCCATCCACCCCCTGACCCCACACTGTACTCACTCAGCACCTCCAGCTCATAGTGCAGCCGGTCGCGTCCTGCCGCATTGGCCGCCTCACAGGTGTACCTGCCCGCGTCCTCCTCCCGCACCGCCGGCAGCTGCAGCACCCGGCCCCCTGCGGCACAGGGCAAGGTTGGGACAGGGAACAGCTCCATGAGGGGCTGGAGGGTCCCTACGCAGCCCCAGCCACCCTGCAGGTCCCATGGGTGCTGTGCATGTTGACAGGAGCAAGGGGATGGGATCCAACCTCCTCCATCCTGCTGCAGGAAACCCCCCCAAACCCCACGGTGAGGGTCCATGCCCATTACCTAGCAGCAGCAGCACCCCCAGGCCAGGGGCCAGGGGCTCCCCGTCCTTGTACCAGGTGAGCTGTGGGGGTGGGATGGCACTGGTGTCACAGTAGAGCGCAGTGGGCTGGTTGAGGACAGCCTGCCGATGCTCCGTCACCTCCCCATCCTGGTCTTCCTCCTGGTAGAAGATCTCAAGGGCTTCATTGGGGCTCAACTGCTGCTGGAAGAGGGGTGGCACTGTGGAGACAGGCTGTAGTCAGCTATGGGGAATGGGGACTCACACCCCAAGGTGCAACCAGAGCATTTACCCAGGCCTGACCAGGGCCATGAAGATATCCATTTTCCAGCAGAAACAAACCTTCTTGCTCACCCTGCTCTGCTCCAACAAGTGACCCCACTAAGGACCCCTTCTCTTGCTGAGATGCCCACTGCTCCATGCACTGGCTGATCACCCAGGGCTCACCTTGGACATGCACAATGAAGTCCCTCTCATCTTCACCCACAGCATTGGTGGCCACGCAGGTGTAGTGCCCTGAATCCGAGACACCAGCTGGTTTGATCTGAAGGACCTGCCCCTCACTGAGGATCTGGAGGTGGCCAGTGCTTTCCAGGAGCTGTACGAGGACCCCAACCCCAAGGCAGGGAGGAAACAGAAGGACAGGAGGAGGATTACACATCCAGGAGTGGGACAGACCCCAGCCAGCCATATAAAGGGTATATTCCCACTCCATCCACATAAAAGGGTCCCCAAAACCAGCAGCTCCTCCCTGGTTGCAGTTAGGACCTCACCTGCTTGTCCTTGTACCACTGGATGGTCGGCTCAGGCACAGCCCAGGTCTCACACTCCAGTGTCACTGTGCTGTTGACCCTGGCTTTTACCTCTTTCAGGGCAAACTCCCCCAAAGGGTCATCTCTGGCAATCCAAGGAGGAACTAGTGGGGAGAGACAACACAGTTGGGATGAGAGCAGAGCCCCCAAAGCTCTTGCTATTCAGTGACAGGCAGCACCTTGGGGTGGTGCTGACACTCTCAGACAGACCCCTTTGCCCTCCCCAGGGTAGATCAAAAGCTTTTTGGGGCCATGTGCTGATAAGTGTGTCCCTGAGCACCAGCTGCGAGAGGTGCAGCTCCCTGGGGTGAAGGCATGGGAAGGGGGGCAAGGGGCACTGGCCCAGTTATGGTGATGGGGTCACTGCATGAAGACATGGAGAGTTCCCACACCTAGGACCTTCACAGCATAGTTCTTCACAGCCTCCCCAGCTTCGTTGGCCACGACGCAGCTGTATGTGCCTGTGTCCTCTTCCTGGGCATTCAGGATCTGCAACCCGTGGCCACCTGGACAAAGTGGGTCTCCTGAGAAGGTCACCGCTCACAGCCATGGGTGTCTATCCCCCATGCAGCACAAGAAGTCACCTCAAAGTCTGACTTGAGGAGGCCTAGTGCTCTTCTAGAGCCCAGTTTCCAGGCTTATAAAAATAAGTGTTGTCCCACTGATGCTGCTGAGGAGGCTCCAGCTATTATCAGACAATGCAGCACATGGAAGAGCAGCATCCACCTGATGGCCTGAGCCCCTGGGGTCCTGCAGGATGATGACTTCTCACCAACCCACTGCCCTGAGCCATAGTCAGGCCCAGAAAATATCCCACTCCCCCAGGCACAGAGCAAGGGGCCTCCACCAGCACAGTACCAGGGAACAGGTGGATGTTTCTAGATGCTTTGAGAGGAACCTCATCCTTGAGCCAGGTGATGTTGGGAGATGGGTATGTCAGAGCCTCGCAGACCAGGGAGATGGGGTTATTGATGATCACCGTGACTTCTTCTGCGGTGGCATCATGGGCATCTCCAAACATGGGACTAGCTGCAGAGATACGTTTGCGTGGCAGATCATCATTAGCACCCACTTAGGCTTCGTGATGCTTCATCCCCCCACCAGAGAGCATGATCCAAGTTCAGGGAGTTGGACTTGACAGCAGCACATAAAGTGCACAGGACATACAGCACAAGCTCAGCTTCAGACTCTGCCCTGTCCTGCTGCCCTCCAAAAGGGGATACGGAAGACACACTCCTGCCCTTCCCACCAGCCACCATCAGAGATTGACCCTGCACTGTCAGAGAAGGACCCTGCACTAGATCAGGCCTTTATGTTCCTCCAAGAGGTCTCAAGTGCTTTCTGGCAGGTCCAGATCATCATACCATGCTGCTGGGTGTAGGGTTAAGGGATCCTTCACCACCTACCTGGGGCAGGCAATTAAAAAGCTCTCCAAGTCCACATGCCCTGCTCACACCTGAGACTCTGCCTCCATCTGAAGGCATCTCATACCTAAAACATCTAGCAGGTAGTGCTTGGTTTGATTCGCCACAGAGTTGGAGGCCATGCAGGAATAGCGGCCAGCATCAGACAGGGAGGCTTGAGGGATGTGGAGCATGGAGCCATCAGGGGAGAAGGAGAACGTGTCTCTGCTGGGCAGAGGGTGGCCATCTTTCAGCCAGGTGATCTTAGGCTGGGGATTGCCTGTGTGGGGTGGAAAGCAGGTTTGGGCCTTCGTGCAAAGTTTTTCCATGTGTGTGCACAGCCTGACTGGGGTCACTGCACCAGAGCTTTTCTGGGAAGCAGGAACATCAGCCCAAATCCAAAATTATCATGATCTGGATCAGGTTTTTAAAGATTGCTGGATGAGCCAGCAAGAAGAAAGAAAACTGTCCTGAGTAGGAGGTGATTGATTATTCCCATCACCAAAGGAGAAACCAGATTAGAGGAATTTAAGCTCCATTGGGAAAAAATTGGAGCTTACGTCATGGAACAAGCTCTCCATGTGGGCCCAGCGCTTCCCAGACAACCCAAATGCAAAGCCGGGAACTATCCCAAAAAGCCTCTTCATCCAATTTCAGCTAGTTCCATGTCATCGACTGGCGCCGTCCATTCGCTCCATGCCCCAATGGGAGAGACAGGTCTCTGAGCCCCATCTCCCACGTACTCACACAACCTCTGCTCCCCACGTGATGCTCACCTGCAGCCAGGCAGGACCAGGTGACAGGGTGGCCCTCAGACACTTTGATGGTCTCTTCTTCATCCACATTCTCAATGTGGGGAGGAACTAGGAACACAAGCCATCAGGGACCTCAGCAGCTGGTCAGCTTGGCTGAGCCTCCAAGCTCAGGCACAAAGGACTCCAGCATTGCATCTCCCACCATGCCCAGTCTTAACTCATGACTGTCCCTACAAGGGAGAGGTTCTGAAATCCCACTAGGAATCCTGCAACAGACTGAGGACCCCTCCTTACCTAGGATCTCCACGTAGAAATGCCTCCTGGCCTCCCCAGCTATGTTGCTGGCCAGGCAGGAATAGGGGCCACCATCCTGGGTTTGGGCACGGCTGAGCCTCAGCAGCCAGCCCCCTGGAAGCACAAAGCAGAGGGGTCTCAGGGCCCTGATCCCGGCACCAGCCCATCCCAGCAGTGCTCCCACAGGGCTGGTACTTCACCGCATTGACACCCAAAATGTGTTCCCAAAGCTCCCATCTCTCTCAGCATCCACACCACGTCCCTGACCTGAGAGCACGTGTGTATGCTCGCTGGGGGTGACGGGAGAGCCGGCCCAGGTCCAGGTGACTGTGGGCACAGGGACACCAGTGGCCTCGCAGGTCAGTGTCAGGGCTTCATGCAGAGACACGCTGATGTTGGTTGTTGATCCGGATCCCTGAATGAACTCAGGAGGAACTGGGAATGTAGAAAAGAGCAGACTTCCATTTACAAAGAAGCTACCAAGACAGCAGAGGAGCAAGGCAAACTGAGCAAACCCAGCTTGTTCCCATCCTCCTGCTGGTACAGTTTGAGGACACAAGCCCAGAGGGACCACAAGCATCATATGAAGTTTTCAACTTGAAGGTGTTTTAGGACAGATGAGTTACAGTATGCGCCACCTACCCACCCCCACAAGCCCACACTTACAGGTGTGGCATCAAGCTGAGCCACCTCAGGCCTTTCCCAGCTCAAGTACTTGGTACCTTGACCCATGAGGTTTCCCCAAGTCCTTGGAAAGTAGATGGCTTCATAAAGTGTGAGATGGTCTGTTCTGACAACCCTGGAAAGCAACTCCTGCCTGATAGAGTCAGTTCTACAGCTATGTCTGGAGCATCCCCCTTCTGACCCAAGATCTTCTACATGCTGGGTTGTCCAAGACCTCCATGTTGTCTTGCTCTCCACACTCATGCTGTGTGATATCACCATCCCTCCCAGTCACCAGCCCTGTCCCACACCCCTACCATGCACTGCAACGTCAAACTCTTTCCGCTCCTGCCCTGACGTGTTTTCCACCAGGCAAGCGTAGCGTCCTGCATGGGCCACCTCCGCCTTAGGGATGTGCAACTTCCTCCCCTGCTCCGTAAGCAGGAACTCGTCCCCGTCAGCCACGGGCTGCCCATCCTTCACCCATGTCACTGTGGGTGGCGGTGTCCCCATGGCATCACACTCCAAAACTGTCTCACCAGCCTTGATGACAGAAACCTTCCTCGGGGCTTTGCTGCTGCCATGGATCCTGGGCAGCACTGTGGACAGAGGGACATGGAGTGGAGGTGACGCTGTAGCAACAACCTTGGCTGTACGCATGTGAATATACAAACACCATCGATCTGGATGGTGGCATCAGAAACACAAAGCAAAGGTGAGTGGGTGCAACTAGTGCAATTGGGCTGCTGGAGTGAAAACCAGTTGCAAACAGCTTGGAGGCAAGAGGAACAGTGGTGGGGCAAAGCTAGCCCAGCTAGCAGCATCCTTTCCAAAACACCCAAGGCAGCAAGCAATGGCTGTGGACTTTTGGGTCCAGCTGGACCTTGCGTTGAGAGGTCACGGCACCTTCAAGCACCCCCATGGTCTCTGGAACCCCCAGCTCACCGTGCACCTCCAGACGATGCTCCT